>NW_028115023.1:0-24061 GCF_964273445.1 Streptopelia decaocto
AATTGTTGAAATTCTCTTGAAGCTTTTAAAATTCTCTCTAGAATTTTCAAAATCCATGGCCACATGTTTACAATTTCACGTGAAAAAATGGCTAAAATTCCAGTTGAAATATTTTCAAAGTCCCTTAAAAATTTTCCAATTTTTCTCCCAATTCTTCCCATTCCCATTGAAACTTTCAAATCCCTCTCAAAATTGTTGAAATTCTCTTGAAGCTTTTAAAATTCTCTCTAGAATTTTCAAAATCCATGTCCACATGTTTACAATTTCACATCAAAAAATGGCTAAAATTCCAGTTGAAATTTTTTCAAAGTCCCTTAAAAATTTTCCAATTTTTGTCCCAATTCTTCCCATTCCCATTGAAACTTTTCAAATCCCTCTCAAAATTGTTGAAATTCTCTTGAAGCTTTTAAAATTCTCTCTAGAATTTTCAAAATCCATGGCCACATGTTTACAATTTCACGTCAAAAAATGGCTAAAATTCCAGTTGAAATTTTTTCAAAGTCCCTTAAAAATTTTCCAATTTTTGTCCCAATTCTTCCCATTCCCATTGAAACTTTTCAAATCCCTCTCAAAATTGTTGAAATTCTCTTGAAGCTTTTAAAATTCTCTCTAGAATTTTCAAAATCCATGTCCACATGTTTACAATTTCACATCAAAAAATGGCTAAAATTCCAGTTGAAATTTTTTCAAAGTCCCTTAAAAATTTTCCAATTTTTGTCCCAATTCTTCCCATTCCCATTGAAACTTTTCAAATCCCTCTCAAAATTGTTGAAATTCTCTTGAAGCTTTTAAAATTCTCTCTAGAATTTTCAAAATCCATGGCCACATGTTTACAATTTCACGTCAAAAAATGGCTAAAATTCCAGTTAAATTTTTTCAAAGTCCCTTCAAAATTTTCCAATTTTTGTCCCAATTCTTCCCATTCCCATTGAAACTTTTCAAATCCCTCTCAAAATTGTTGAAATTCTCTTGAAGCTTTTAAAATTCTCTCTAGAATTTTCAAAATCCATGGCCACATGTTTACAATTTCACGTCAAAAAATGGCTAAAATTCCAGTTGAAATTTTTTCAAAGTCCCTTAAAAATTTTCCAATTTTTGTCCCAATTCTTCCCATTCCCATTGAAACTTTTCAAATCCCTCTCAAAATTGTTGAAATTCTCTTGAAGCTTTTAAAATTCTCTCTAGAATTTTCAAAATCCATGGCCACATGTTTACAATTTCACATCAAAAAATGGCTAAAATTCCAGTTGAAATTTTTTCAAAGTCCCTTAAAAATTTTCCAATTTTTGTCCCAATTCTTCCCATTCCCATTGAAACTTTTCAAATCCCTCTCAAAATTGTTGAAATTCTCTTGAAGCTTTTAAAATTCTCTCTAGAATTTTCAAAATCCACTTCAACATGTTTACAATTTCACGTCAAAAAATGGCTAAAATTCCAGTTGAAATTTTTTCCAAGTCCCTTAAAAATTTTCCAATTTTTGTCCCAATTCTTCCCATTCCCATTGAAACTTTTCAAATCCCTCTCAAAATTGTTGAAATTCTCTTGAAGCTTTTAAAATTCTCTCTAGAATTTTCAAAATCCATGGCCACATGTTTACAATTTCACGTCAAAAAATGGCTAAAATTCCAGTTGAAATTTTTTCAAAGTCCCTTCAAAATTTTCCAATTTTTGTCCCAATTCTTCCCATTCCCATTGAAACTTTTCAAATCCCTCTCAAAATTGTTGAAATTCTCTTGAAGCTTTTAAAATTCTCTCTAGAATTTTCAAAATCCATGGCCACATGTTTACAATTTCACGTCAAAAAATGGCTAAAATTCCAGTTGAAATTTTTTCAAAGTCCCTTAAAAATTTTCCAATTTTTGTCCCAATTCTTCCCATTCCCATTGAAACTTTTCAAATCCCTCTCAGAATTGTTGAAATTCTGTTGAAGCTTTTAAAATTCTCTCTAGAATTTTCAAAATCCATGGCCACATGTTTACAATTTCACGTCAAAAAATGGCTAAAATTCCAGTTGAAATATTTTCAAAGTCCCTTCAAAATTTTCCAATTTTTCTCCCAATTCTTCCCATTCCCATTGAAACTTTTCAAATCCCTCTCAAAATTGTTGAAATTCTCTTGAAGCTTTTAAAATTCTCTCTAGAATTTTCAAAATCCATGTCCACATGTTTACAATTTCACATCAAAAAATGGCTAAAATTCCAGTTGAAATTTTTTCAAAGTCCCTTAAAAATTTTCCAATTTTTGTCCCAATTCTTCCCATTCCCATTGAAACTTTTCAAATCCCTCTCAAAATTGTTGAAATTCTCTTGAAGCTTTTAAAATTCTCTCTAGAATTTTCAAAATCCATGGCCACATGTTTACAATTTCACGTCAAAAAATGGCTAAAATTCCAGTTGAAATTTTTTCAAAGTCCCTTAAAAATTTTCCAATTTTTGTCCCAATTCTTCCCATTCCCATTGAAACTTTTCAAATCCCTCTCAAAATTGTTGAAATTCTCTTGAAGCTTTTAAAATTCTCTCTAGAATTTTCAAAATCCACTTCAACATGTTTACAATTTCACGTCAAAAAATGGCTAAAATTCCAGTTGAAATTTTTTCAAAGTCCCTTCAAAATTTTCCAATTTTTGTCCCAATTCTTCCCATTCCCATTGAAACTTTTCAAATCCCTCTCAAAATTGTTGAAATTCTCTTGAAGCTTTTAAAATTCTCTCTAGAATTTTCAAAATCCATGTCCACATGTTTACAATTTCACGTCAAAAAATGGCTAAAATTCCAGTTGAAATTTTTTCAAAGTCCCTTCAAAATTTTCCAATTTTTGTCCCAATTCTTCCCATTCCCATTGAAACTTTTCAAATCCCTCTCAAAATTGTTGAAATTCTCTTGAAGCTTTTAAAATTCTCTCTAGAATTTTCAAAATCCATGTCCACATGTTTACAATTTCACATAAAAAAATTGCTAAAATTCCAGTTGAAATTTTTTCAAAGTCCCTTAAAAATTTTCCAATTTTTGTCCCAATTCTTCCCATTCCCATTGAAACTTTTCAAATCCCTCTCAAAATTGTTGAAATTCTCTTGAAGCTTTTAAAATTCTCTCTAGAATTTTCAAAATCCATGGCCACATGTTTACAATTTCACGTCAAAAAATGGCTAAAATTCCAGTTGAAATTTTTTCAAAGTCCCTTCAAAATTTTCCAATTTTTGTCCCAATTCTTCCCATTCCCATTGAAACTTTTCAAATCCCTCTCAAAATTGTTGAAATTCTGTTGAAGCTTTTAAAATTCTCTCTAGAATTTTCAAAATCCATGGCCACATGTTTACAATTTCACATCAAAAATGGCTAAAATTCCAGTTGAAATTTTTCAAAGTCCCTTAAAAATTTTCCAATTTTTGTCCCAATTCTTCCCATTCCCATTGAAACTTTTCAAATCCCTCTCAAAATTGTTGAAATTCTCTTGAAGCTTTTAAAATTCTCTCTAGAATTTTCAAAATCCATGGCCACATGTTTACAATTTCACATCAAAAAATGGCTAAAATTCCAGTTGAAATTTTTTCAAAGTCCCTTAAAAATTTTCCAATTTTTGTCCCAATTCTTCCCATTCCCATTGAAACTTTTCAAATCCCTCTCAAAATTGTTGAAATTCTCTTGAAGCTTTTAAAATTCTCTCTAGAATTTTCAAAATCCATGGCCACATGTTTACAATTTCACGTCAAAAAATGGCTAAAATTCCAGTTGAAATTTTTTCAAAGTCCCTTCAAAATTTTCCAATTTTTGTCCCAATTCTTCCCATTCCCATTGAAACTTTTCAAATCCCTCTCAAAATTGTTGAAATTCTGTTGAAGCTTTTAAAATTCTCTCTAGAATTTTCAAAATCCATGGCCACATGTTTACAATTTCACATCAAAAAATGGCTAAAATTCCAGTTGAAATTTTTTCAAAGTCCCTTAAAAATTTTCCAATTTTTGTCCCAATTCTTCCCATTCCCATTGAAACTTTTCAAATCCCTCTCAAAATTGTTGAAATTCTCTTGAAGCTTTTAAAATTCTCTCTAGAATTTTCAAAATCCATGGCCACATGTTTACAATTTCACGTCAAAAAATGGCTAAAATTCCAGTTGAAATTTTTTCAAAGTCCCTTAAAAATTTTCCAATTTTTGTCCCAATTCTTCCCATTCCCATTGAAACTTTTCAAATCCCTCTCAAAATTGTTGAAATTCTCTTGAAGCTTTTAAAATTCTCTCTAGAATTTTCAAAATCCATGTCCACATGTTTACAATTTCACATCAAAAAATGGCTAAAATTCCAGTTGAAATTTTTTCAAAGTCCCTTAAAAATTTTCCAATTTTTGTCCCAATTCTTCCCATTCCCATTGAAACTTTTCAAATCCCTCTCAAAATTGTTGAAATTCTCTTGAAGCTTTTAAAATTCTCTCTAGAATTTTCAAAATCCATGGCCACATGTTTACAATTTCACGTCAAAAAATGGCTAAAATTCCAGTTAAATTTTTTCAAAGTCCCTTCAAAATTTTCCAATTTTTGTCCCAATTCTTCCCATTCCCATTGAAACTTTTCAAATCCCTCTCAAAATTGTTGAAATTCTCTTGAAGCTTTTAAAATTCTCTCTAGAATTTTCAAAATCCATGGCCACATGTTTACAATTTCACGTCAAAAAATGGCTAAAATTCCAGTTGAAATTTTTTCAAAGTCCCTTAAAAATTTTCCAATTTTTGTCCCAATTCTTCCCATTCCCATTGAAACTTTTCAAATCCCTCTCAAAATTGTTGAAATTCTCTTGAAGCTTTTAAAATTCTCTCTAGAATTTTCAAAATCCATGGCCACATGTTTACAATTTCACATCAAAAAATGGCTAAAATTCCAGTTGAAATTTTTTCAAAGTCCCTTAAAAATTTTCCAATTTTTGTCCCAATTCTTCCCATTCCCATTGAAACTTTTCAAATCCCTCTCAAAATTGTTGAAATTCTCTTGAAGCTTTTAAAATTCTCTCTAGAATTTTCAAAATCCACTTCAACATGTTTACAATTTCACGTCAAAAAATGGCTAAAATTCCAGTTGAAATTTTTTCCAAGTCCCTTAAAAATTTTCCAATTTTTGTCCCAATTCTTCCCATTCCCATTGAAACTTTTCAAATCCCTCTCAAAATTGTTGAAATTCTCTTGAAGCTTTTAAAATTCTCTCTAGAATTTTCAAAATCCATGGCCACATGTTTACAATTTCACGTCAAAAAATGGCTAAAATTCCAGTTGAAATTTTTTCAAAGTCCCTTCAAAATTTTCCAATTTTTGTCCCAATTCTTCCCATTCCCATTGAAACTTTTCAAATCCCTCTCAAAATTGTTGAAATTCTCTTGAAGCTTTTAAAATTCTCTCTAGAATTTTCAAAATCCATGGCCACATGTTTACAATTTCACGTCAAAAAATGGCTAAAATTCCAGTTGAAATTTTTTCAAAGTCCCTTAAAAATTTTCCAATTTTTGTCCCAATTCTTCCCATTCCCATTGAAACTTTTCAAATCCCTCTCAGAATTGTTGAAATTCTGTTGAAGCTTTTAAAATTCTCTCTAGAATTTTCAAAATCCATGGCCACATGTTTACAATTTCACGTCAAAAAATGGCTAAAATTCCAGTTGAAATATTTTCAAAGTCCCTTCAAAATTTTCCAATTTTTCTCCCAATTCTTCCCATTCCCATTGAAACTTTTCAAATCCCTCTCAAAATTGTTGAAATTCTCTTGAAGCTTTTAAAATTCTCTCTAGAATTTTCAAAATCCATGTCCACATGTTTACAATTTCACATCAAAAAATGGCTAAAATTCCAGTTGAAATTTTTTCAAAGTCCCTTAAAAATTTTCCAATTTTTGTCCCAATTCTTCCCATTCCCATTGAAACTTTTCAAATCCCTCTCAAAATTGTTGAAATTCTCTTGAAGCTTTTAAAATTCTCTCTAGAATTTTCAAAATCCATGGCCACATGTTTACAATTTCACGTCAAAAAATGGCTAAAATTCCAGTTGAAATTTTTTCAAAGTCCCTTAAAAATTTTCCAATTTTTGTCCCAATTCTTCCCATTCCCATTGAAACTTTTCAAATCCCTCTCAAAATTGTTTAAATTCTGTTAAAGCTTTTAAAATTCTCTCTAGAATTTTCAAAATCCATGTCCACATGTTTACAATTTCACATCAAAAAATGGCTAAAATTCCAGTTGAAATTTTTTCAAAGTCCCTTAAAAATTTTCCAATTTTTGTCCCAATTCTTCCCATTCCCATTGAAACTTTTCCAATCCCTCTCAAAATTGTTGAAATTCTCTTGAAGCTTTTAAAATTCTCTCTAGAATTTTCAAAATCCATGGCCACATGTTTACAATTTCACGTCAAAAAATGGCTAAAATTCCAGTTGAAATTTTTTCAAAGTCCCTTAAAAATTTTCCAATTTTTGTCCCAATTCTTCCCATTCCCATTGAAACTTTTCAAATCCCTCTCAAAATTGTTGAAATTCTCTTGAAGCTTTTAAAATTCTCTCTAGAATTTTCAAAATCCATGGCCACATGTTTACAATTTCACATCAAAAAATGGCTAAAATTCCAGTTGAAATTTTTTCAAAGTCCCTTAAAAATTTTCCAATTTTTGTCCCAATTCTTCCCATTCCCATTGAAACTTTTCAAATCCCTCTCAAAATTGTTGAAATTCTCTTGAAGCTTTTAAAATTCTCTCTAGAATTTTCAAAATCCACTTCAACATGTTTACAATTTCACGTCAAAAAATGGCTAAAATTCCAGTTGAAATTTTTTCAAAGTCCCTTCAAAATTTTCCAATTTTTGTCCCAATTCTTCCCATTCCCATTGAAACTTTTCAAATCCCTCTCAAAATTGTTGAAATTCTCTTGAAGCTTTTAAAATTCTCTCTAGAATTTTCAAAATCCATGGCCACATGTTTACAATTTCACGTCAAAAAATGGCTAAAATTCCAGTTGAAATTTTTTCAAAGTCCCTTCAAAATTTTCCAATTTTTGTCCCAATTCTTCCCATTCCCATTGAAACTTTTCAAATCCCTCTCAAAATTGTTGAAATTCTCTTGAAGCTTTTAAAATTCTCTCTAGAATTTTCAAAATCCATGTCCACATGTTTACAATTTCACATAAAAAAATTGCTAAAATTCCAGTTGAAATTTTTTCAAAGTCCCTTAAAAATTTTCCAATTTTTGTCCCAATTCTTCCCATTCCCATTGAAACTTTTCAAATCCCTCTCAAAATTGTTGAAATTCTCTTGAAGCTTTTAAAATTCTCTCTAGAATTTTCAAAATCCATGGCCACATGTTTACAATTTCACGTCAAAAAATGGCTAAAATTCCAGTTGAAATTTTTTCAAAGTCCCTTCAAAATTTTCCAATTTTTGTCCCAATTCTTCCCATTCCCATTGAAACTTTTCAAATCCCTCTCAAAATTGTTGAAATTCTGTTGAAGCTTTTAAAATTCTCTCTAGAATTTTCAAAATCCATGGCCACATGTTTACAATTTCACATCAAAAAATGGCTAAAATTCCAGTTGAAATTTTTTCAAAGTCCCTTAAAAATTTTCCAATTTTTGTCCCAATTCTTCCCATTCCCATTGAAACTTTTCAAATCCCTCTCAAAATTGTTGAAATTCTCTTGAAGCTTTTAAAATTCTCTCTAGAATTTTCAAAATCCATGGCCACATGTTTACAATTTCACGTCAAAAAATGGCTAAAATTCCAGTTGAAATTTTTTCAAAGTCCCTTAAAAATTTTCCAATTTTTGTCCCAATTCTTCCCATTCCCATTGAAACTTTTCAAATCCCTCTCAAAATTGTTTAAATTCTGTTGAAGCTTTTAAAATTCTCTCTAGAATTTTCAAAATCCATGTCCACATGTTTACAATTTCACATCAAAAAATGGCTAAAATTCCAGTTGAAATTTTTTCAAAGTCCCTTAAAAATTTTCCAATTTTTGTCCCAATTCTTCCCATTCCCATTGAAACTTTTCCAATCCCTCTCAAAATTGTTGAAATTCTCTTGAAGCTTTTAAAATTCTCTCTAGAATTTTCAAAATCCATGGCCACATGTTTACAATTTCACGTCAAAAAATGGCTAAAATTCCAGTTGAAATTTTTTCAAAGTCCCTTAAAAATTTTCCAATTTTTGTCCCAATTCTTCCCATTCCCATTGAAACTTTTCAAATCCCTCTCAAAATTGTTGAAATTCTCTTGAAGCTTTTAAAATTCTCTCTAGAATTTTCAAAATCCATGGCCACATGTTTACAATTTCACGTCAAAAAATGGCTAAAATTCCAGTTGAAATTTTTTCAAAGTCCCTTAAAAATTTTCCAATTTTTGTCCCAATTCTTCCCATTCCCATTGAAACTTTTCAAATCCCTCTCAAAATTGTTGAAATTCTCTTGAAGCTTTTAAAATTCTCTCTAGAATTTTCAAAATCCATGTCCACATGTTTACAATTTCACATCAAAAAATGGCTAAAATTCCAGTTGAAATTTTTTCAAAGTCCCTTAAAAATTTTCCAATTTTTGTCCCAATTCTTCCCATTCCCATTGAAACTTTTCAAATCCCTCTCAAAATTGTTGAAATTCTCTTGAAGCTTTTAAAATTCTCTCTAGAATTTTCAAAATCCATGGCCACATGTTTACAATTTCACGTCAAAAAATGGCTAAAATTCCAGTTAAATTTTTTCAAAGTCCCTTCAAAATTTTCCAATTTTTGTCCCAATTCTTCCCATTCCCATTGAAACTTTTCAAATCCCTCTCAAAATTGTTGAAATTCTCTTGAAGCTTTTAAAATTCTCTCTAGAATTTTCAAAATCCATGTCCACGTGTTTACAATTTCACGTCAAAAAATGGCTAAAATTCCAGTTGAAATTTTTTCAAAGTCCCTTAAAAATTTTCCAATTTTTGTCCCAATTCTTCCCATTCCCATTGAAACTTTTCAAATCCCTCTCAAAATTGTTGAAATTCTCTTGAAGCTTTTAAAATTCTCTCTAGAATTTTCAAAATCCATGGCCACATGTTTACAATTTCACGTCAAAAAATGGCTAAAATTCCAGTTGAAATTTTTTCAAAGTCCCTTAAAAATTTTCCAATTTTTGTCCCAATTCTTCCCATTCCCATTGAAACTTTTCAAATCCCTCTCAAAATTGTTGAAATTCTCTTGAAGCTTTTAAAATTCTCTCTAGAATTTTCAAAATCCATGGCCACATGTTTACAATTTCACATAAAAAAATGGCTAAAATTCCAGTTGAAATTTTTTCAAAGTCCCTTAAAAATTTTCCAATTTTTGTCCCAATTCTTCCCATTCCCATTGAAACTTTTCAAATCCCTCTCAAAATGGTTGAAATTCTCTTGAAGCTTTTAAAATTCTCTCTAGAATTTTCAAAATCCATGGCCACATGTTTACAATTTCACATAAAAAAATGGCTAAAATTCCAGTTGAAATTTTTTCAAAGTCCCTTAAAAATTTTCCAATTTTTGTCCCAATTCTTCCCATTCCCATTGAAACTTTTCAAATCCCTCTCAAAATTGTTGAAATTCTGTTGAAGCTTTTAAAATTCTCTCTAGAATTTTCAAAATCCATGGCCACATGTTTACAATTTCACGTCAAAAAATGGCTAAAATTCCAGTTGAAATTTTTTCAAAGTCCCTTCAAAATTTTCCAATTTTTGTCCCAATTCTTCCCATTCCCATTGAAACTTTTCAAATCCCTCTCAAAATTGTTGAAATTCTCTTGAAGCTTTTAAAATTCTCTCTAGAATTTTCAAAATCCATGGCCACATGTTTACAATTTGACGTAAAAAATTGCTAAAATTCCAGTTGAAATTTTTTCAAAGTCCCTTAAAAATTTTCCAATTTTTGTCCCAATTCTTCCCATTCCCATTGAAACTTTTCAAATCCCTCTCAAAATTGTTGAAATTCTCTTGAAGCTTTTAAAATTCTCTCTAGAATTTTCAAAATCCATGGCCACATGTTTACAATTTCACGTCAAAAAATGGCTAAAATTCCAGTTGAAATTTTTTCAAAGTCCCTTAAAAATTTTCCAATTTTTGTCCCAATTCTTCCCATTCCCATTGAAACTTTTCAAATCCCTCTCAAAATTGTTGAAATTCTCTTGAAGCTTTTAAAATTCTCTCTAGAATTTTCAAAATCCGTGGCCACATGTTTACAATTTCACATAAAAAAATGGCTAAAATTCCAGTTGAAATTTTTTCAAAGTCCCTTAAAAATTTTCCAATTTTTGTCCCAATTCTTCCCATTCCCATTGAAACTTTTCAAATCCCTCTCAAAATTGTTGAAATTCTGTTGAAGCTTTTAAAATTCTCTCTAGAATTTTCAAAATCCATGTCCACATGTTTACAATTTCATGTCAAAAAATTGCTAAAATTCCAGTTGAAATTTTTTCAAAGTCCCTTAAAAATTTTCCAATTTTTGTCCCAATTCTTCCCATTCCCATTGAAACTTTTCAAATCCCTCTCAAAATTGTTGAAATTCTCTTGAAGCTTTTAAAATTCTCTCTAGAATTTTCAAAATCCATGGCCACATGTTTACAATTTCACGTCAAAAAATGGCTAAAATTCCAGTTGAAATTTTTTCAAAGTCCCTTCAAAATTTTCCAATTTTTCTCCCAATTCTTCCCATTCCCATTGAAACTTTTCAAATCCCTCTCAAAATTGTTGAAATTCTCTTGAAGCTTTTAAAATTCTCTCTAGAATTTTCAAAATCCATGGCCACATGTTTACAATTTCACATCAAAAAATGGCTAAAATTCCAGTTGAAATTTTTTCAAAGTCCCTTAAAAATTTTCCAATTTTTGTCCCAATTCTTCCCATTCCCATTGAAACTTTATAAATCCCTCTCAAAATTGTTGAAATTCTCTTGAAGCTTTTAAAATTCTCTCTAGAATTTTCAAAATCCATGGCCACATGTTTACAATTTCACGTCAAAAAATGGCTAAAATTCCAGTTAAATTTTTTCAAAGTCCCTTAAAAATTTTCCAATTTTTGTCCCAATTCTTCCCATTCCCATTGAAACTTTTCAAATCCCTCTCAAAATTGTTGAAATTCTCTTGAAGCTTTTAAAATTCTCTCTAGAATTTTCAAAATCCATGTCCACATGTTTACAATTTCACGTCAAAAAATGGCTAAAATTCCAGTTGAAATTTTTTCAAAGTCCCTTCAAAATTTTCCAATTTTTGTCCCAATTCTTCCCATTCCCATTGAAACTTTTCAAATCCCTCTCAAAATTGTTGAAATTCTCTTGAAGCTTTTAAAATTCTCTCTAGAATTTTCAAAATCCATGGCCACATGTTTACAATTTCACGTCAAAAAATGGCTAAAATTCCAGTTGAAATTTTTTCAAAGTCCCTTCAAAATTTTCCAATTTTTGTCCCAATTCTTCCCATTCCCATTGAAACTTTTCAAATCCCTCTCAAAATTGTTGAAATTCTCTTGAAGCTTTTAAAATTCTCTCTAGAATTTTCAAAATCCGTGGCCACATGTTTACAATTTCACATAAAAAAATGGCTAAAATTCCAGTTGAAATTTTTTCAAAGTCCCTTCAAAATTTTCCAATTTTTGTCCCAATTCTTCCCATTCCCATTGAAACTTTTCAAATCCCTCTCAAAATTGTTGAAATTCTGTTGAAGCTTTTAAAATTCTCTCTAGAATTTTCAAAATCCATGTCCACATGTTTACAATTTCATGTCAAAAAATTGCTAAAATTCCAGTTGAAATTTTTTCAAAGTCCCTTAAAAATTTTCCAATTTTTGTCCCAATTCTTCCCATTCCCATTGAAACTTTTCAAATCCCTCTCAAAATTGTTGAAATTCTCTTGAAGCTTTTAAAATTCTCTCTAGAATTTTCAAAATCCATGGCCACATGTTTACAATTTCACGTCAAAAAATGGCTAAAATTCCACTTGAAATTTTTTCAAAGTCCCTTAAAAATTTTCCAATTTTTGTCCCAATTCTTCCCATTCCCATTGAAACTTTTCAAATCCCTCTCAAAATTGTTGAAATTCTCTTGAAGCTTTTAAAATTCTCTCTAGAATTTTCAAAATCCATGGCCACATGTTTACAATTTCACATCAAAAAATGGCTAAAATTCCAGTTGAAATTTTTTCAAAGTCCCTTAAAAATTTTCCAATTTTGTCCCAATTCTTCCCATTCCCATTGAAACTTTATAAATCCCTCTCAAAATTGTTGAAATTCTCTTGAAGCTTTTAAAATTCTCTCTAGAATTTTCAAAATCCATGGCCACATGTTTACAATTTCACGTCAAAAAATGGCTAAAATTCCAGTTAAATTTTTTCAAAGTCCCTTAAAAATTTTCCAATTTTTGTCCCAATTCTTCCCATTCCCATTGAAACTTTTCAAATCCCTCTCAAAATTGTTGAAATTGTCTTGAAGCTTTTAAAATTCTCTCTAGAATTTTCAAAATCCATGTCCACATGTTTACAATTTCACGTCAAAAAATGGCTAAAATTCCAGTTGAAATTTTTTCAAAGTCCCTTAAAAATTTTCCAATTTTTGTCCCAATTCTTCCCATTCCCATTGAAACTTTTCAAATCCCTCTCAAAATTGTTGAAATTCTCTTGAAGCTTTTAAAATTCTCTCTAGAATTTTCAAAATCCATGGCCACATGTTTACAATTTCACGTCAAAAAATGGCTAAAATTCCAGTTGAAATTTTTTCAAAGTCCCTTCAAAATTTTCCAATTTTTGTCCCAATTCTTCCCATTCCCATTGAAACTTTTCAAATCCCTCTCAAAATTGTTGAAATTCTCTTGAAGCTTTTAAAATTCTCTCTAGAATTTTCAAAATCCGTGGCCACATGTTTACAATTTCACATCAAAAAATGGCTAAAATTCCAGTTGAAATTTTTTCAAAGTCCCTTAAAAATTTTCCAATTTTTGTCCCAATTCTTCCCATTCCCATTGAAACTTTTCAAATCCCTCTCAAAATTGTTGAAATTCTCTTGAAGCTTTTAAAATTCTCTCTAGAATTTTCAAAATCCATGGCCACATGTTTACAATTTCACGTCAAAAAATGGCTAAAATTCCAGTTGAAATTTTTTCAAAGTCCCTGAAAAATTTTCCAATTTTTGTCCCAATTCTTCCCATTCCCATTGAAACTTTTCAAATCCCTCTCAAAATTGTTGAAATTCTCTTGAAGCTTTTAAAATTCTCTCTAGAATTTTCAAAATCCATGGCCACATGTTTACAATTTCACGTCAAAAAATGGCTAAAATTCCAGTTGAAATTTTTTCAAAGTCCCTTCAAAATTTTCCAATTTTTGTCCCAATTCTTCCCATTCCCATTGAAACTTTTCAAATCCCTCTCAAAATTGTTGAAATTCTCTTGAAGCTTTTAAAATTCTCTCTAGAATTTTCAAAATCCATGTCCACATGTTTACAATTTCACGTCAAAAAATGGCTAAAATTCCAGTTGAAATTTTTTCAAAGTCCCTTAAAAATTTTCCAATTTTTGTCCCAATTCTTCCCATTCCCATTGAAACTTTTCAAATCCCTCTCAAAATTGTTGAAATTCTGTTGAAGCTTTTAAAATTCTCTCTAGAATTTTCAAAATCCATGTCCACATGTTTACAATTTCACGTCAAAAAATGGCTAAAATTCCAGTTGAAATTTTTTCAAAGTCCCTTAAAAATTTTCCAATTTTTGTCCCAATTCTTCCCATTCCCATTGAAACTTTTCAAATCCCTCTCAAAATTGTAGAAATTCTCTTGAAGCTTTTAAAATTCTCTCTAGAATTTTCAAAATCCATGGCCACATGTTTACAATTTCACGTCAAAAAATGGCTAAAATTCCAGTTGAAATTTTTTCAAAGTCCCTTCAAAATTTTCCAATTTTTGTCCCAATTCTTCCCATTCCCATTGAAACTTTTCAAATCCCTCTCCAAATTGTTGAAATTCTCTTGAAGCTTTTAAAATTCTCTCTAGAATTTTCAAAATCCATGTCCACATGTTTACAATTTCACGTCAAAAAATGGCTAAAATTCCAGTTGAAATTTTTTCAAAGTCCCTTAAAAATTTTCCAATTTTTGTCCCAATTCTTCCCATTCCCATTGAAACTTTTCAAATCCCTCTCAAAATTGTTGAAATTCTCTTGAAGCTTTTAAAATTCTCTCTAGAATTTTCAAAATCCATGGCCACATGTTTACAATTTCACATTAAAAAATGGCTAAAATTCCAGTTGAAATTTTTTCAAAGTCCCTTAAAAATTTTCCAATTTTTGTCCCAATTCTTCCCATTCCCATTGAAACTTTTCAAATCCCTCTCAAAATTGTTGAAATTCTCTTGAAGCTTTTAAAATTCTCTCTAGAATTTTCAAAATCCATGTCCACATGTTTACAATTTCACATCAAAAAATTGCTAAAGTTCCAGTTGAAATTTTTTCAAAGTCCCTTAAAAATTTTCCAATTTTTGTCCCAATTCTTCCCATTCCCATTGAAACTTTTCAAATCCCTCTCAAAATTGTTGAAATTCTGTTAAAGCTTTTAAAATTCTCTCTAGAATTTTCAAAATCCATGGCCACATGTTTACAATTTCACATCAAAAAATTGCTAAAATTCCAGTTGAAATTTTTTCAAAGTCCCTTAAAAATTTTCCAATTTTTGTCCCAATTCTTCCCATTCCCATTGAAACTTTTCAAATCCCTCTCAAAATTGTTGAAATTCTGTTGAAGCTTTTAAAATTCTCTCTAGAATTTTCAAAATCCACTTCAACATGTTTACAATTTCACGTCAAAAAATTGCTGAAATTCCAGTTGAAATTTTTTCAAAGTCCCTTAAAAATTTTCCAATTTTTGTCCCAATTCTTCCCATTCCCATTGAAACTTTTCAAATCCCTCTCAAAATTGTTGAAATTCTGTTGAAGCTTTTAAAATTCTCTCTAGAATTTTCAAAATCCATGTCCACATGTTTACAATTTCACGTCAAAAAATGGCTAAAATTCCAGTTGAAATTTTTTCAAAGTCCCTTAAAAATTTTCCAATTTTTGTCCCAATTCTTCCCATTCCCATTGAAACTTTTCAAATCCCTCTCAAAATTGTTGAAATTCTCTTGAAGCTTTTAAAATTCTCTCTAGAATTTTCAAAGTCCATGGCCACATGTTTACAATTTCACGTCAAAAAATGGCTAAAATTCCAGTTGAAATTTTTTCAAAGTCCCTTAAAAATTTTCCAATTTTTGTCCCAATTCGTCCCATTCCCATTGAAACTTTTCAAATCCCTCTCAAAATTGTTGAAATTCTGTTGAAGCTTTTAAAATTCTCTCTAGAATTTTCAAAATCCATGTCCACATGTTTACAATTTCACGTCAAAAAATGGCTAAAATTCCAGTTGAAATTTTTTCAAAGTCCCTTAAAAATTTTCCAATTTTTGTCCCAATTCTTCCCATTCCCATTGAAACTTTTCAAATCCCTCTCAAAATTGTTGAAATTCTCTTGAAGCTTTTAAAATTCTCTCTAGAATTTTCAAAATCCATGTCCACATGTTTACAATTTCATGTCAAAAAATGGCTAAAATTCCAGTTGAAATTTTTTCAAAGTCCCTTAAAAATTTTCCAATTTTTGTCCCAATTCTTCCCATTCCCATTGAAACTTTTCAAATCCCTCTCAAAATTGTTGAAATTCTCTTGAAGCTTTTAAAATTCTCTCTAGAATTTTCAAAATCCACTTCAACATGTTTACAATTTCACGTCAAAAAATTGCTGAAATTCCAGTTGAAATTTTTTCAAAGTCCCTTAAAAATTTTCCAATTTTTGTCCCAATTCTTCCCATTCCCATTGAAACTTTTCAAATCCCTCTCAAAATTGTTGAAATTCTGTTGAAGCTTTTAAAATTCTCTCTAGAATTTTCAAAATCCATGGCCACATGTTTACAATTTCACGTCAAAAAATGGCTAAAATTCCAGTTGAAATTTTTTCAAAGTCCCTTAAAAATTTTCCAATTTTTGTCCCAATTCTTCCCATTCCCATTGAAACTTTTCAAATCCCTCTCAAAATTGTTGAAATTCTCTTGAAGCTTTTAAAATTCTCTCTAGAATTTTCAAAATCCATGGCCACATGTTTACAATTTCACATAAAAAAATGGCTAAAATTCCAGTTGAAATTTTTTCAAAGTCCCTTAAAAATTTTCCAATTTTTGTCCCAATTCTTCCCATTCCCATTGAAACTTTTCAAATCCCTCTCAAAATTGTTGAAATTCTCTTGAAGCTTTTAAAATTCTCTCTAGAATTTTCAAAATCCATGTCCACATGTTTACAATTTCACATCAAAAAATTGCTAAAATTCCAGTTGAAATTTTTTCAAAGTCCCTTAAAAATTTTCCAATTTTTGTCCCAATTCTTCCCATTCCCATTGAAACTTTTCAAATCCCTCTCAAAATTGTTGAAATTCTCTTGAAGCTTTTAAAATTCTCTCTAGAATTTTCAAAATCCATGGCCACATTTTTACAATTTCACATCAAAAAATTGCTAAATTTCCAGTTGAAATTTTTTCAAAGTCCCTTAAAAATTTTCCAATTTTTGTCCCAATTCTTCCCATTCCCATTGAAACTTTTCAAATCCCTCTCAAAATTGTTGAAATTCTGTTGAAGCTTTTAAAATTCTCTCTAGAATTTTCAAAATCCACTTCAACATGTTTACAATTTCACGTCAAAAAATTGCTGAAATTCCAGTTGAAATTTTTTCAAAGTCCCTTAAAAATTTTCCAATTTTTGTCCCAATTCTTCCCATTCCCATTGAAACTTTTCAAATCCCTCTCAAAATTGTTGAAATTCTCTTGAAGCTTTTAAAATTCTCTCTAGAATTTTCAAAATCCATGTCCACATGTTTACAATTTCACATCAAAAAATGGCTAAAATTCCAGTTGAAATTTTTTCAAAGTCCCTTAAAAATTTTCCAATTTTTGTCCCAATTCTTCCCATTCCCATTGAAACTTTTCAAATCCCTCTCAAAATTGTTGAAATTCTCTTGAAGCTTTTAAAATTCTCTCTAGAATTTTCAAAATCCATGTCCACATGTTTACAATTTCACGTCAAAAAATGGCTAAAATTCCAGTTGAAATTTTTTCAAAGTCCCTTAAAAATTTTCCAATTTTTGTCCCAATTCTTCCCATTCCCATTGAAACTTTTCAAATCCCTCTCAAAATTGTTGAAATTCTCTTGAAGCTTTTAAAATTCTCTCTAGAATTTTCAAAATCCATGTCCACATGTTTACAATTTCACGTCAAAAAATTGCTGAAATTCCAGTTGAAATTTTTTCAAAGTCCCTTAAAAATTTTCCAATTTTTGTCCCAATTCTTCCCATTCCCATTGAAACTTTTCAAATCCCTCTCAAAATTGTTGAAATTCTCTTGAAGCTTTTAAAATTCTCTCTAGAATTTTCAAAGTCCATGGCCACATGTTTACAATTTCACGTCAAAAAATTGCTAAAATTCCAGTTGAAATTTTTTCAAAGTCCCTTAAAAATTTTCCAATTTTTGTCCCAATTCTTCCCATTCCCATTGAAACTTTTCAAATCCCTCTCAAAATTGTTGAAATTCTCTTGAAGCTTTTAAAATTCTCTCTAGAATTTTCAAAATCCATGTCCACATGTTTACAATTTCACATAAAAAAATGGCTAAAATTCCAGTTGAAATTTTTTCAAAGTCCCTTCAAAATTTTCCAATTTTTGTCCCAATTCTTCCCATTCCCATTGAAACTTTTCAAATCCCTCTCAAAATTGTTGAAATTCTCTTGAAGCTTTTAAAATTCTCTCTAGAATTTTCAAAATCCATGTCCACATGTTTACAATTTCACGTCAAAAAATGGCTAAAATTCCAGTTGAAATTTTTTCAAAGTCCCTTAAAAATTTTCCAATTTTTGTCCCAATTCTTCCCATTCCCATTGAAACTTTTCAAATCCCTCTCAAAATTGTAGAAATTCTGTTAAAGCTTTAAAAATTCTCTCTAGAATTTTCAAAATCCATGTCCACATGTTTACAATTTCACGTCAAAAAATGGCTAAAATTCCAGTTGAAATTTTTTCAAAGTCCCTTAAAAATTTTCCAATTTTTGTCCCAATTCTTCCCATTCCCATTGAAACTTTTCAAATCCCTCTCAAAATTGTTGAAATTCTCTTGAAGCTTTTAAAATTCTCTCTAGAATTTTCAAAATCCATGTCCACATGTTTACAATTTCACGTCAAAAAATGGCTAAAATTCCAGTTGAAATTTTTTCAAAGTCCCTTAAAAATTTTCCAATTTTTGTCCCAATTCTTCCCATTCCCATTGAAACTTTTCAAATCCCTCTCAAAATTGTTGAAATTCTCTTGAAGCTTTTAAAATTCTCTCTAGAATTTTCAAAATCCACTTCAACATGTTTACAATTTCACGTCAAAAAATTGCTGAAATTCCAGTTGAAATTTTTTCAAAGTCCCTTAAAAATTTTCCAATTTTTGTCCCAATTCTTCCCATTCCCATTGAAACTTTTCAAATCCCTCTCAACATTGTTGAAATTCTCTTGAAGCTTTTAAAATTCTCTCTAGAATTTTCAAAATCCATTTCCACATGTTTACAATTTCACGTCAAAAAATGGCTAAAATTCCAGTTGAAATTTTTTCAAAGTCCCTTAAAAATTTTCCAATTTTTGTCCCAATTCTTCCCATTCCCATTGAAACTTTTCAAATCCCTCTCAAAATTGTTGAAATTCTCTTGAAGCTTTTAAAATTCTCTCTAGAATTTTCAAAATCCATGGCCACATGTTTACAATTTCACGTCAAAAAATTGCTGAAATTCCAGTTGAAATTTTTTCAAAGTCCCTTAAAAATTTTCCAATTTTTGTCCCAATTCTTCCCATTCCCATTGAAACTTTTCAAATCCCTCTCAAAATTGTTGAAATTCTCTTGAAGCTTTTAAAATTCTCTCTAGAATTTTCAAAATCCACTTCAACATGTTTACAATTTCACGTCAAAAAATTGCTGAAATTCCAGTTGAAATTTTTTCAAAGTCCCTTAAAAATTTTCCAATTTTTGTCCCAATTCTTCCCATTCCCATTGAAACTTTTCAAATCCCTCTCAAAATTGTTGAAATTCTCTTGAAGCTTTTAAAATTCTCTCTAGAATTTTCAAAATCCATGTCCACATGTTTACAATTTCACATCAAAAAATGGCTAAAATTCCAGTTGAAATTTTTTCAAAGTCCCTTAAAAATTTTCCAATTTTTGTCCCAATTCTTCCCATTCCCATTGAAACTTTTCAAATCCCTCTCAAAATTGTTGAAATTCTCTTGAAGCTTTTAAAATTCTCTCTAGAATTTTCAAAATCCATGGCCACATGTTTACAATTTCACGTCAAAAAATGGCTAAAATTCCAGTTGAAATTTTTTCAAAGTCCCTTAAAAATTTTCCAATTTTTGTCCCAATTCTTCCCATTCCCATTGAAACTTTTCAAATCCCTCTCAACATTGTTGAAATTCTCTTGAAGCTTTTAAAATTCTCTCTAGAATTTTCAAAATCCATGTCCACATGTTTACAATTTCACGTCAAAAAATTGCTGAAATTCCAGTTGAAATTTTTTCAAAGTCCCTTCAAAATTTTCCAATTTTTGTCCCAATTCTTCCCATTCCCATTGAAACTTTTCAAATCCCTCTCCAAATTGTTGAAATTCTCTTGAAGCTTTTAAAATTCTCTCTAGAATTTTCAAAGTCCATGGCCACATGTTTACAATTTCACGTCAAAAAATTGCTAAAATTCCAGTTGAAATTTTTTCAAAGTCCCTTAAAAATTTTCCAATTTTTGTCCCAATTCTTCCCATTCCCATTGAAACTTTTCAAATCCCTCTCAAAATTGTTGAAATTCTCTTGAAGCTTTTAAAATTCTCTCTAGAATTTTCAAAATCCATGTCCACATGTTTACAATTTCACATAAAAAAATGGCTAAAATTCCAGTTGAAATTTTTTCAAAGTCCCTTCAAAATTTTCCAATTTTTGTCCCAATTCTTCCCATTCCCATTGAAACTTTTCAAATCCCTCTCAAAATTGTTGAAATTCTCTTGAAGCTTTTAAAATTCTCTCTAGAATTTTCAAAATCCATGTCCACATGTTTACAATTTCACGTCAAAAAATGGCTAAAATTCCAGTTGAAATTTTTTCAAAGTCCCTTAAAAATTTTCCAATTTTTGTCCCAATTCTTCCCATTCCCATTGAAACTTTTCAAATCCCTCTCAAAATTGTAGAAATTCTGTTAAAGCTTTAAAAATTCTCTCTAGAATTTTCAAAATCCATGTCCACATGTTTACAATTTCACGTCAAAAAATGGCTAAAATTCCAGTTGAAATTTTTTCAAAGTCCCTTCAAAATTTTCCAATTTTTGTCCCAATTCTTCCCATTCCCATTGAAACTTTTCAAATCCCTCTCCAAATTGTTGAAATTCTCTTGAAGCTTTTAAAATTCTCTCTAGAATTTTCAAAATCCATGTCCACATGTTTACAATTTCACGTCAAAAAATGGCTAAAATTCCAGTTGAAATTTTTTCAAAGTCCCTTAAAAATTTTCCAATTTTTGTCCCAATTCTTCCCATTCCCATTGAAACTTTTCAAATCCCTCTCAAAATTGTTGAAATTCTCTTGAAGCTTTTAAAATTCTCTCTAGAATTTTCAAAATCCACTTCAACATGTTTACAATTTCACGTCAAAAAATTGCTGAAATTCCAGTTGAAATTTTTTCAAAGTCCCTTAAAAATTTTCCAATTTTTGTCCCAATTCTTCCCATTCCCATTGAAACTTTTCAAATCCCTCTCAACATTGTTGAAATTCTCTTGAAGCTTTTAAAATTCTCTCTAGAATTTTCAAAATCCATTTCCACATGTTTACAATTTCACGTCAAAAAATGGCTAAAATTCCAGTTGAAATTTTTTCAAAGTCCCTTAAAAATTTTCCAATTTTTGTCCCAATTCTTCCCATTCCCATTGAAACTTTTCAAATCCCTCTCAAAATTGTTGAAATTCTCTTGAAGCTTTTAAAATTCTCTCTAGAATTTTCAAAATCCATGGCCACATGTTTACAATTTCACGTCAAAAAATTGCTGAAATTCCAGTTGAAATTTTTTCAAAGTCCCTTAAAAATTTTCCAATTTTTGTCCCAATTCTTCCCATTCCCATTGAAACTTTTCAAATCCCTCTCAAAATTGTTGAAATTCTGTTGAAGCTTTTAAAATTCTCTCTAGAATTTTCAAAATCCATGTCCACATGTTTACAATTTCACGTCAAAAAATGGCTAAAATTCCAGTTGAAATTTTTTCAAAGTCCCTTAAAAATTTTCCAATTTTTGTCCCAATTCTTCCCATTCCCATTGAAACTTTTCAAATCCCTCTCAAAATTGTTGAAATTCTCTTGAAGCTTTTAAAATTCTCTCTAGAATTTTCAAAATCCATGTCCACATGTTTACAATTTCACATAAAAAAATGGCTAAAATTCCAGTTGAAATTTTTTCAAAGTCCCTTAAAAATTTTCCAATTTTTGTCCCAATTCTTCCCATTCCCATTGAAACTTTTCAAATCCCTCTCAAAATTGTTGAAATTCTCTTGAAGCTTTTAAAATTCTCTCTAGAATTTTCAAAATCCATGGCCACATGTTTACAATTTCACGTCAAAAAATGGCTAAAATTCCAGTTGAAATTTTTTCAAAGTCCCTTAAAAATTTTCCAATTTTTGTCCCAATTCTTCCCATTCCCATTGAAACTTTTCAAATCCCTCTCAAAATTGTAGAAATTCTGTTAAAGCTTTTAAAATTCTCTCTAGAATTTTCAAAATCCATGTCCACATGTTTACAATTTCACATAAAAAAAATGGCTAAAATTCCAGTTGAAATTTTTTCAAAGTCCCTTAAAAATTTTCCAATTTTTGTCCCAATTCTTCCCATTCCCATTGAAACTTTTCAAATCCCTCTCAAAATTGTTGAAATTCTCTTGAAGCTTTTAAAATTCTCTCTAGAATTTTCAAAATCCATGGCCACATGTTTACAATTTCACGTCAAAAAATTGCTGAAATTCCAGTTGAAATTTTTTCAAAGTCCCTTAAAAATTTTCCAATTTTTGTCCCAATTCTTCCCATTCCCATTGAAACTTTTCAAATCCCTCTCAAAATTGTTGAAATTCTCTTGAAGCTTTTAAAATTCTCTCTAGAATTTTCAAAGTCCATGTCCACATGTTTACAATTTCACGTCAAAAAATTGCTAAAATTCCAGTTGAAATTTTTTCAAAGTCCCTTAAAAATTTTCCAATTTTTGTCCCAATTCTTCCCATTCCCATTGAAACTTTTCAAATCCCTCTCAAAATTGTTGAAATTCTCTTGAAGCTTTTAAAATTCTCTCTAGAATTTTCAAAATCCATGTCCACATGTTTACAATTTCACGTCAAAAAATGGCTAAAATTCCAGTTGAAATTTTTTCAAAGTCCCTTAAAAATTTTCCAATTTTTGTCCCAATTCTTCCCATTCCCATTGAAACTTTTCAAATCCCTCTCAAAATTGTTGAAATTCTCTTGAAGCTTTTAAAATTCTCTCTAGAATTTTCAAAATCCATGTCCACATGTTTACAATTTCACATAAAAAAATGGCTAAAATTCCAGTTGAAATTTTTTCAAAGTCCCTTAAAAATTTTCCAATTTTTGTCCCAATTCTTCCCATTCCCATTGAAACTTTTCAAATCCCTCTCAAAATTGTTGAAATTCTCTTGAAGCTTTTAAAATTCTCTCTAGAATTTTCAAAATCCATGGCCACATGTTTACAATTTCACGTCAAAAAATGGCTAAAATTCCAGTTGAAATTTTTTCAAAGTCCCTTAAAAATTTTCCAATTTTTGTCCCAATTCTTCCCATTCCCATTGAAACTTTTCAAATCCCTCTCAAAATTGTTGAAATTCTCTTGAAGCTTTTAAAATTCTCTCTAGAATTTTCAAAATCCATGGCCACATGTTTACAATTCCACGTCAAAAAATGGCTAAAATTCCAGTTGAAATTTTTTCAAAGTCCCTTAAAAATTTTCCAATTTTTGTCCCAATTCTTCCCATTCCCATTGAAACTTTTCAAATCCCTCTCAAAATTGTTGAAATTCTCTTGAAGCTTTTAAAATTCTCTCTAGAATTTTCAAAATCCATGTCCACATGTTTACAATTTCACATAAAAAAATGGCTAAAATTCCAGTTGAAATTTTTTCAAAGTCCCTTAAAAATTTTCCAATTTTTGTCCCAATTCTTCCCATTCCCATTGAAACTTTTCAAATCCCTCTCAAAATTGTTGAAATTCTCTTGAAGCTTTTAAAATTCTCTCTAGAATTTTCAAAATCCATGGCCACATGTTTACAATTTCACGTCAAAAAATGGCTAAAATTCCAGTTGAAATTTTTTCAAAGTCCCTGAAAAATTTTCCAATTTTTGTCCCAATTCTTCCCATTCCCATTGAAACTTTTCAAATCCCTCTCAAAATTGTAGAAATTCTGTTAAAGCTTTTAAAATTCTCTCTAGAATTTTCAAAATCCATGTCCACATGTTTACAATTTCACATAAAAAAATGGCTAAAATTCCAGTTGAAATTTTTTCAAAGTCCCTGAAAAATTTTCCAATTTTTGTCCCAATTCTTCCCATTCCCATTGAAACTTTTCAAATCCCTCTCAAAATTGTTGAAATTCTCTTGAAGCTTTTAAAATTCTCTCTAGAATTTTCAAAATCCATGGCCACATGTTTACAATTTCACGTCAAAAAATGGCTAAAATTCCAGTTGAAATTTTTTCAAAGTCCCTGAAAAATTTTCCAATTTTTGTCCCAATTCTTCCCATTCCCATTGAAACTTTTCAAATCCCTCTCAAAATTGTAGAAATTCTGTTGAAGCTTTAAAAATTCTCTCTAGAATTTTCAAAATCCATGTCCACATGTTTACAATTTCACGTCAAAAAATGGCTAAAATTCCAGTTGAAATTTTTTCAAAGTCCCTTCAAAATTTTCCAATTTTTGTCCCAATTCTTCCCATTCCCATTGAAACTTTTCAAATCCCTCTCCAAATT
>NW_028115022.1:0-50848 GCF_964273445.1 Streptopelia decaocto
AAAAATTTTCCAATTTTTGTCCCAATTCTTCCCATTCCCATTGAAACTTTTCAAATCCCTCTCAAAATTGTTGAAATTCTCTTGAAGCTTTTAAAATTCTCTCTAGAATTTTCAAAATCCATGGCCACATGTTTACAATTTCACGTAAAAAAATGGCTAAAATTCCAGCTGAAATTTTTTCAAAGTCCCTTAAAAATTTTCCAATTTTTGTCCCAATTCTTCCCATTCCCATTGAAACTTTTCAAATCCCTCTCAAAATTGTTGAAATTCTCTTGAAGCTTTTAAAATTCTCTCTAGAATTTTCAAAATCCATGTCCACATGTTTACAATTTCACGTCAAAAAATGGCTAAAATTCCAGTTGAAATTTTTTCAAAGTCCCTTAAAAATTTTCCAATTTTTGTCCCAATTCTTCCCATTCCCATTGAAACTTTTCAAATCCCTCTCAAAATTGTTGAAATTCTCTTGAAGCTTTTAAAATTCTCTCTAGAATTTTCAAAATCCATGTACACATGTTTACAATTTCACGTCAAAAAATGGCTAAAATTCCAGTTGAAATTTTTTCAAAGTCCCTTAAAAATTTTCCAATTTTTGTCCCAATTCTTCCCATTCCCATTGAAACTTTTCAAATCCCTCTCAAAATTGTTGAAATTCTCTTGAAGCTTTTAAAATTCTCTCTAGAATTTTCAAAATCCATGGCCACATGTTTACAATTTCACGTCAAAAAATGGCTAAAATTCCAGTTGAAATTTTTTCAAAGTCCCTTAAAAATTTTCCATTTTTTGTCCCAATTCTTCCCATTCCCATTGAAACTTTTCAAATCCCTCTCAAAATTGTTGAAATTCTCTTGAAGCTTTTAAAATTCTCTCTAGAATTTTCAAAATCCATGGCCACATGTTTACAATTTCACGTCAAAAAATGGCTAAAATTCCAGTTGAAATTTTTTCAAAGTCCCTTCAAAATTTTCCAATTTTTGTCCCAATTCTTCCCATTCCCATTGAAACTTTTCAAATCCCTCTCAAAATTGTTGAAATTCTCTTGAAGCTTTTAAAATTCTCTCTAGAATTTTCAAAATCCATGTCCACATGTTTACAATTTCATGTCAAAAAATGGCTAAAATTCCAGTTGAAATTTTTTCCAAGTCCCTTAAAAATTTTCCAATTTTTGTCCCAATTCTTCCCATTCCCATTGAAACTTTTCAAATCCCTCTCAAAATTGTTGAAATTCTCTTGAAGCTTTTAAAATTCTCTCTAGAATTTTCAAAATCCATGGCCACATGTTTACAATTTCACGTCAAAAAATGGCTAAAATTCCAGCTGAAATTTTTTCAAAGTCCCTTAAAAATTTTCCAATTTATGTCCCAATTCTTCCCATTCCCATTGAAACTTTTCAAATCCCTCTCAAAATTGTTGAAATTCTGTTGAAGCTTTTAAAATTCTCTCTAGAATTTTCAAAATCCATGTCCACATGTTTACAATTTCACGTCAAAAAATCGCTAAAATTCCAGTTGAAATTTTTTCAAAGTCCCTTAAAAATTTTCCAATTTTTGTCCCAATTCTTCCCATTCCCATTGAAACTTTTCAAATCCCTCTCAAAATTGTTGAAATTCTCTTGAAGCTTTTAAAATTCTCTCTAGAATTTTCAAAATCCATGTCCACATGTTTACAATTTCACGTCAAAAAATGGCTAAAATTCCAGTTGAAATTTTTTCAAAGTCCCTTAAAAATTTTCCAATTTTTGTCCCAATTCTTCCCATTCCCATTGAAACTTTTCAAATCCCTCTCAAAATTGTTGAAATTCTCTTGAAGCTTTTAAAATTCTCTCTAGAATTTTCAAAATCCATGTCCACATGTTTACAATTTCACGTCAAAAAATGGCTAAAATTCCAGCTGAAATTTTTTCAAAGTCCCTTAAAAATTTTCCAATTTTTGTCCCAATTCTTCCCATTCCCATTGAAACTTTTCAAATCCCTCTCAAAATTGTTGAAATTCTGTTGAAGCTTTTAAAATTCTCTCTAGAATTTTCAAAATCCATGTCCACATGTTTACAATTTCACGTCAAAAAATCGCTAAAATTCCAGTTGAAATTTTTTCAAAGTCCCTTAAAAATTTTCCAATTTTTGTCCCAATTCTTCCCATTCCCATTGAAACTTTTCAAATCCCTCTCAAAATTGTTGAAATTCTCTTGAAGCTTTTAAAATTCTCTCTAGAATTTTCAAAATCCATGTCCACATGTTTACAATTTCACGTCAAAAAATGGCTAAAATTCCAGTTGAAATTTTTTCAAAGTCCCTTAAAAATTTTCCAATTTTTGTCCCAATTCTTCCCATTCCCATTGAAACTTTTCAAATCCCTCTCAAAATTGTTGAAATTCTCTTGAAGCTTTTAAAATTCTCTCTAGAATTTTCAAAATCCATGTCCACATGTTTACAATTTCACGTCAAAAAATGGCTAAAATTCCAGTTGAAATTTTTTCAAAGTCCCTTCAAAATTTTCCAATTTTTGTCCCAATTCTTCCCATTCCCATTGAAACTTTTCAAATCCCTCTCAAAATTGTTGAAATTCTGTTGAAGCTTTTAAAATTCTCTCTAGAATTTTCAAAATCCATGTCCACATGTTTACAATTTCACGTCAAAAAATTGCTAAAATTCCAGCTGAAATTTTTTCAAAGTCCCTTAAAAATTTTCCAATTTTTGTCCCAATTCTTCCCATTCCCATTGAAACTTTTCAAATCCCTCTCAAAATTGTTGAAATTCTCTTGAAGCTTTTAAAATTCTCTCTAGAATTTTCAAAATCCACTTCAACATGTTTACAATTTCACGTCAAAAAATGGCTAAAATTCCAGTTGAAATTTTTTCAAAGTCCCTTAAAAATTTTCCAATTTTTGTCCCAATTCTTCCCATTCCCATTGAAACTTTTCAAATCCCTCTCAAAATTGTTGAAATTCTCTTGAAGCTTTTAAAATTCTCTCTAGAATTTTCAAAATCCATGGCCACATGTTTACAATTTCACGTCAAAAAATGGCTAAAATTCCAGTTGAAATTTTTTCAAAGTCCCTTAAAAATTTTCCAATTTTTGTCCCAATTCTTCCCATTCCCATTGAAACTTTTCAAATCCCTCTCAAAATTGTTGAAATTCTCTTGAAGCTTTTAAAATTCTCTCTAGAATTTTCAAAATCCATGGCCACATGTTTACAATTTCACGACAAAAAATGGCTAAAATTCCAGTTGAAATTTTTTCAAAGTCCCTTAAAAATTTTCCAATTTTTGTCCCAATTCTTCCCATTCCCATTGAAACTTTTCAAATCCCTCTCAAAATTGTTGAAATTCTCTTGAAGCTTTTAAAATTCTCTCTAGAATTTTCAAAATCCATGTCCACATGTTTACAATTTCATGACAAAAAATGGCTAAAATTCCAGTTGAAATTTTTTCAAAGTCCCTTAAAAATTTTCCAATTTTTGTCCCAATTCTTCCCATTCCCATTGAAACTTTTCAAATCCCTCTCAAAATTGTTGAAATTCTCTTGAAGCTTTTAAAATTCTCTCTAGAATTTTCAAAATCCATGTCCACATGTTTACAATTTCACGTCAAAAAATGGCTAAAATTCCAGTTGAAATTTTTTCAAAGTCCCTTAAAAATTTTCCAATTTTTGTCCCAATTCTTCCCATTCCCATTGAAACTTTTCAAATCCCTCTCAAAATTGTTGAAATTCTCTTGAAGCTTTTAAAATTCTCTCTAGAATTTTCAAAATCCATGTCCACATGTTTACAATTTCACGTCAAAAAATGGCTAAAATTCCAGCTGAAATTTTTTCAAAGTCCCTTAAAAATTTTCCAATTTTTGTCCCAATTCTTCCCATTCCCATTGAAACTTTTCAAATCCCTCTCAAAATTGTTGAAATTCTCTTGAAGCTTTTAAAATTCTCTCTAGAATTTTCAAAATCCATGTACACATGTTTACAATTTCACGTCAAAAAATGGCTAAAATTCCAGTTGAAATTTTTTCAAAGTCCCTTAAAAATTTTCCAATTTTTGTCCCAATTCTTCCCATTCCCATTGAAACTTTTCAAATCCCTCTCAAAATTGTTGAAATTCTCTTGAAGCTTTTAAAATTCTCTCTAGAATTTTCAAAATCCATGTCCACATGTTTACAATTTCACGTCAAAAAATGGCTAAAATTCCAGTTGAAATTTTTTCAAAGTCCCTTAAAAATTTTCCAATTTTTGTCCCAATTCTTCCCATTCCCATTGAAACTTTTCAAATCCCTCTCAAAATTGTTGAAATTCTCTTGAAGCTTTTAAAATTCTCTCTAGAATTTTCAAAATCCATGTCCACATGTTTACAATTTCACGTCAAAAAATGGCTAAAATTCCAGTTGAAATTTTTTCAAAGTCCCTTAAAAGTTTTCCAATTTTTATCCCAATTCTTCCCATTCCCATTGAAACTTTTCAAATCCCTCTCAAAATTGTTGAAATTCTCTTGAAGCTTTTAAAATTCTCTCTAGAATTTTCAAAATCCATGTCCACATGTTTACAATTTCACGTCAAAAAATGGCTAAAATTCCAGTTGAAATTTTTTCAAAGTCCCTTAAAAATTTTCCAATTTTTGTCCCAATTCTTCCCATTCCCATTGAAACTTTTCAAATCCCTCTCAAAATTGTTGAAATTCTCTTGAAGCTTTTAAAATTCTCTCTAGAATTTTCAAAATCCATGTCCACATGTTTACAATTTCACGTAACAAAATGGCTAAAATTCCAGTTGAAATTTTTTCAAAGTCCCTTAAAAATTTTCCAATTTTTGTCCCAATTCTTCCCATTCCCATTGAAACTTTTCAAATCCCTCTCAAAATTGTTGAAATTCTCTTGAAGCTTTTAAAATTCTCTCTAGAATTTTCAAAATCCATGTCCACATGTTTACAATTTCACGTCAAAAAATGGCTAAAATTCCAGCGGAAATTTTTTCAAAGTCCCTTAAAAATTTTCCAATTTTTGTCCCAATTCTTCCCATTCCCATTGAAACTTTTCAAATCCCTCTCAAAATTGTTGAAATTCTCTTGAAGCTTTTAAAATTCTCTCTAGAATTTTCAAAATCCATGTCCACATGTTTACAATTTCACGTCAAAAAATGGCTAAAATTCCAGTTGAAATTTTTTCAAAGTCCCTTAAAAATTTTCCAATTTTTGTCCCAATTCTTCCCATTCCCATTGAAACTTTTCAAATCCCTCTCAAAATTGTTGAAATTCTCTTGAAGCTTTTAAAATTCTCTCTAGAATTTTCAAAATCCATGGCCACATGTTTACAATTTCACGTCAAAAAATGGCTAAAATTCCAGTTGAAATTTTTTCAAAGTCCCTTAAAAATTTTCCAATTTTTGTCCCAATTCTTCCCATTCCCATTGAAACTTTTCAAATCCCTCTCAAAATTGTTGAAATTCTCTTGAAGCTTTTAAAATTCTCTCTAGAATTTTCAAAATCCATGGCCACATGTTTACAATTTCACGTCAAAAAATGGCTAAAATTCCAGTTGAAATTTTTTCAAAGTCCCTTAAAAATTTTCCAATTTTTGTCCCAATTCTTCCCATTCCCATTGAAACTTTTCAAATCCCTCTCAAAATTGTTGAAATTCTCTTGAAGCTTTTAAAATTCTCTCTAGAATTTTCAAAATCCATGGCCACATGTTTACAATTTCACGTCAAAAAATGGCTAAAATTCCAGTTGAAATTTTTTCAAAGTCCCTTAAAAATTTTCCAATTTTTGTCCCAATTCTTCCCATTCCCATTGAAACTTTTCAAATCCCTCTCAAAATTGTTGAAATTCTCTTGAAGCTTTTAAAATTCTCTCTAGAATTTTCAAAATCCATGGCCACATGTTTACAATTTCACGTCAAAAAATGGCTAAAATTCCAGTTGAAATTTTTTCAAAGTCCCTTAAAAGTTTTCCAATTTTTGTCCCAATTCTTCCCATTCCCATTGAAACTTTTCAAATCCCTCTCAACATTGTTGAAATTCTCTTGAAGCTTTTAAAATTCTCTCTAGAATTTTCAAAATCCATGGCCACATGTTTACAATTTCACGTCAAAAAATGGCTAAAATTCCAGTTGAAATTTTTTCAAAGTCCCTTAAAAATTTTCCAATTTTTGTCCCAATTCTTCCCATTCCCATTGAAACTTTTCAAATCCCTCTCAAAATTGTTGAAATTCTCTTGAAGCTTTTAAAATTCTCTCTAGAATTTTCAAAATCCATGGCCACATGTTTACAATTTCACGTCAAAAAATGGCTAAAATTCCAGTTGAAATTTTTTCAAAGTCCCTTAAAAATTTTCCAATTTTTGTCCCAATTCTTCCCATTCCCATTGAAACTTTTCAAATCCCTCTCAAAATTGTTGAAATTCTCTTGAAGCTTTTAAAATTCTCTCTAGAATTTTCAAAATCCATGGCCACATGTTTACAATTTCACGACAAAAAATGGCTAAAATTCCAGTTGAAATTTTTTCAAAGTCCCTTAAAAATTTTCCAATTTTTGTCCCAATTCTTCCCATTCCCATTGAAACTTTTCAAATCCCTCTCAAAATTGTTGAAATTCTCTTGAAGCTTTTAAAATTCTCTCTAGAATTTTCAAAATCCATGTCCACATGTTTACAATTTCACGTCAAAAAATGGCTAAAATTCCAGTTGAAATTTTTTCAAAGTCCCTTAAAAATTTTCCAATTTTTGTCCCAATTCTTCCCATTCCCATTGAAACTTTTCAAATCCCTCTCAAAATTGTTGAAATTCTCTTGAAGCTTTTAAAATTCTCTCTAGAATTTTCAAAATCCATGTCCACATGTTTACAATTTCACATAAAAAAATGGCTAAAATTCCAGTTGAAATTTTTTCAAAGTCCCTTAAAAGTTTTCCAATTTTTGTCCCAATTCTTCCCATTCCCATTGAAACTTTTCAAATCCCTCTCAAAATTGTTGAAATTCTCTTGAAGCTTTTAAAATTCTCTCTAGAATTTTCAAAATCCATGTCCACATGTTTACAATTTCACGTCAAAAAATGGCTAAAATTCCAGTTGAAATTTTTTCAAAGTCCCTTAAAAATTTTCCAATTTTTGTCCCAATTCTTCCCATTCCCATTGAAACTTTTCAAATCCCTCTCCAAATTGTTGAAATTCTGTTGAAGCTTTTAAAATTCTCTCTAGAATTTTCAAAATCCGTGTCCACATGTTTACAATTTCACGTCAAAAAATGGCTAAAATTCCAGTTGAAATTTTTTCAAAGTCCCTTAAAAATTTTCCAATTTTTGTCCCAATTCTTCCCATTCCCATTGAAACTTTTCAAATCCCTCTCAAAATTGTTGAAATTCTGTTGAAGCTTTTAAAATTCTCTCTAGAATTTTCAAAATCCATGGCCACATGTTTACAATTTCACGTCAAAAAATGGCTAAAATTCCAGTTGAAATTTTTTCAAAGTCCCTTAAAAATTTTCCAATTTTTGTCCCAATTCTTCCCATTCCCATTGAAACTTTTCAAATTCCTCTCAAAATTGTTGAAATTCTGTTGAAGCTTTTAAAATTCTCTCTAGAATTTTCAAAATCCATGTCCACATGTTTACAATTTCACGTCAAAAAATGGCTAAAATTCCAGTTGAAATTTTTTCAAAGTCCCTTAAAAATTTTCCAATTTTTGTCCCAATTCTTCCCATTCCCATTGAAACTTTTCAAATCCCTCTCAAAATTGTTGAAATTCTCTTGAAGCTTTTAAAATTCTCTCTAGAATTTTCAAAATCCATGTCCACATGTTTACAATTTCACGTCAAAAAATGGCTAAAATTCCAGTTGAAATTTTTTCAAAGTCCCTTAAAAATTTTCCAATTTTTGTCCCAATTCTTCCCATTCCCATTGAAACTTTTCAAATCCCTCTCCAAATTGTTGAAATTCTGTTGAAGCTTTTAAAATTCTCTCTAGAATTTTCAAAATCCATGTCCACATGTTTACAATTTCACGTCAAAAAATGGCTAAAATTCCAGTTGAAATTTTTTCAAAGTCCCTTAAAAATTTTCCAATTTTTGTCCCAATTCTTCCCATTCCCATTGAAACTTTTCAAATCCCTCTCCAAATTGTTGAAATTCTCTTGAAGCTTTTAAAATTCTCTCTAGAATTTTCAAAATCCATGTCCACATGTTTACAATTTCACGTCAAAAAATGGCTAAAATTCCAGTTGAAATTTTTTCAAAGTCCCTTAAAAATTTTCCAATTTTTGTCCCAATTCTTCCCATTCCCATTGAAACTTTTCAAATCCCTCTCAAAATTGTTGAAATTCTCTTGAAGCTTTTAAAATTCTCTCTAGAATTTTCAAAATCCATGTCCACATGTTTACAATTTCACGTCAAAAAATGGCTAAAATTCCAGTTGAAATTTTTTCAAAGTCCCTTAAAAATTTTCCAATTTTTGTCCCAATTCTTCCCATTCCCATTGAAACTTTTCAAATCCCTCTCAAAATTGTTGAAATTCTCTTGAAGCTTTTAAAATTCTCTCTAGAATTTTCAAAATCCATGTCCACATGTTTACAATTTCACGTCAAGAAATTGCTAAAATTCCAGTTGAAATTTTTTCAAAGTCCCTTAAAAATTTTCCAATTTTTGTCCCAATTCTTCCCATTCCCATTGAAACTTTTCAAATCCCTCTCAAAATTGTTGAAATTCTCTTGAAGCTTTTAAAATTCTCTCTAGAATTTTCAAAATCCATGTCCACATGTTTACAATTTCACGTCAAAAAATGGCTAAAATTCCAGTTGAAATTTTTTCAAAGTCCCTTAAAAGTTTTCCAATTTTTGTCCCAATTCTTCCCATTCCCATTGAAACTTTTCAAATCCCTCTCCAAATTGTTGAAATTCTCTTGAAGCTTTTAAAATTCTCTCTAGAATTTTCAAAATCCATGGCCACATGTTTACAATTTCACGACAAAAAATTGCTAAAATTCCAGTTGAAATTTTTTCAAAGTCCCTTCAAAATTTTCCAATTTTTGTCCCAATTCTTCCCATTCCCATTGAAACTTTTCAAATCCCTCTCAAAATTGTTGAAATTCTGTTGAAGCTTTTAAAATTCTCTCTAGAATTTTCAAAATCCATGTCCACATGTTTACAATTTCACGTAACAAAATGGCTAAAATTCCAGTTGAAATTTTTTCAAAGTCCCTTAAAAATTTTCCAATTTTTGTCCCAATTCTTCCCATTCCCATTGAAACTTTTCAAATCCCTCTCAAAATTGTTGAAATTCTCTTGAAGCTTTTAAAATTCTCTCTAGAATTTTCAAAATCCATGGCCACATGTTTACAATTTCACGTCAAAAAATGGCTAAAATTCCAGTTGAAATTTTTTCAAAGTCCCTTAAAAATTTTCCAATTTTTGTCCCAATTCTTCCCATTCCCATTGAAACTTTTCAAATCCCTCTCAAAATTGTTGAAATTCTCTTGAAGCTTTTAAAATTCTCTCTAGAATTTTCAAAATCCATGGCCACATGTTTACAATTTCACGTCAAAAAATGGCTAAAATTCCAGTTGAAATTTTTTCAAAGTCCCTTAAAAATTTTCCAATTTTTGTCCCAATTCTTCCCATTCCCATTGAAACTTTTCAAATCCCTCTCAAAATTGTTGAAATTCTCTTGAAGCTTTTAAAATTCTCTCTAGAATTTTCAAAATCCATGGCCACATGTTTACAATTTCACGTCAAAAAATGGCTAAAATTCCAGTTGAAATTTTTTCAAAGTCCCTTAAAAATTTTCCAATTTTTGTCCCAATTCTTCCCATTCCCATTGAAACTTTTCAAATCCCTCTCAAAATTGTTGAAATTCTCTTGAAGCTTTTAAAATTCTCTCTAGAATTTTCAAAATCCATGGCCACATGTTTACAATTTCACGTCAAAAAATGGCTAAAATTCCAGTTGAAATTTTTTCAAAGTCCCTTAAAAGTTTTCCAATTTTTGTCCCAATTCTTCCCATTCCCATTGAAACTTTTCAAATCCCTCTCAAACATTGTTGAAATTCTCTTGAAGCTTTTAAAATTCTCTCTAGAATTTTCAAAATCCATGGCCACATGTTTACAATTTCACGTCAAAAAATGGCTAAAATTCCAGTTGAAATTTTTTCAAAGTCCCTTAAAAATTTTCCAATTTTTGTCCCAATTCTTCCCATTCCCATTGAAACTTTTCAAATCCCTCTCAAAATTGTTGAAATTCTCTTGAAGCTTTTAAAATTCTCTCTAGAATTTTCAAAATCCATGGCCACATGTTTACAATTTCACGTCAAAAAATGGCTAAAATTCCAGTTGAAATTTTTTCAAAGTCCCTTAAAAATTTTCCAATTTTTGTCCCAATTCTTCCCATTCCCATTGAAACTTTTCAAATCCCTCTCAAAATTGTTGAAATTCTCTTGAAGCTTTTAAAATTCTCTCTAGAATTTTCAAAATCCATGGCCACATGTTTACAATTTCACGACAAAAAAATGGCTAAAATTCCAGTTGAAATTTTTTCAAAGTCCCTTAAAAATTTTCCAATTTTTGTCCCAATTCTTCCCATTCCCATTGAAACTTTTCAAATCCCTCTCAAAATTGTTGAAATTCTCTTGAAGCTTTTAAAATTCTCTCTAGAATTTTCAAAATCCATGTCCACATGTTTACAATTTCACGTCAAAAAATGGCTAAAATTCCAGTTGAAATTTTTTCAAAGTCCCTTAAAAATTTTCCAATTTTTGTCCCAATTCTTCCCATTCCCATTGAAACTTTTCAAATCCCTCTCAAAATTGTTGAAATTCTCTTGAAGCTTTTAAAATTCTCTCTAGAATTTTCAAAATCCATGTCCACATGTTTACAATTTCACATAAAAAAATGGCTAAAATTCCAGTTGAAATTTTTTCAAAGTCCCTTAAAAAGTTTTCCAATTTTTGTCCCAATTCTTCCCATTCCCATTGAAACTTTTCAAATCCCTCTCAAAATTGTTGAAATTCTCTTGAAGCTTTTAAAATTCTCTCTAGAATTTTCAAAATCCATGTCCACATGTTTACAATTTCACGTCAAAAAATGGCTAAAATTCCAGTTGAAATTTTTTCAAAGTCCCTTAAAAATTTTCCAATTTTTGTCCCAATTCTTCCCATTCCCATTGAAACTTTTCAAATCCCTCTCCAAATTGTTGAAATTCTGTTGAAGCTTTTAAAATTCTCTCTAGAATTTTCAAAATCCGTGTCCACATGTTTACAATTTCACGTCAAAAAATGGCTAAAATTCCAGTTGAAATTTTTTCAAAGTCCCTTAAAAATTTTCCAATTTTTGTCCCAATTCTTCCCATTCCCATTGAAACTTTTCAAATCCCTCTCAAAATTGTTGAAATTCTGTTGAAGCTTTTAAAATTCTCTCTAGAATTTTCAAAATCCATGGCCACATGTTTACAATTTCACGTCAAAAAATGGCTAAAATTCCAGTTGAAATTTTTTCAAAGTCCCTTAAAAATTTTCCAATTTTTGTCCCAATTCTTCCCATTCCCATTGAAACTTTTCAAATTCCTCTCAAAATTGTTGAAATTCTGTTGAAGCTTTTAAAATTCTCTCTAGAATTTTCAAAATCCATGTCCACATGTTTACAATTTCACGTCAAAAAATGGCTAAAATTCCAGTTGAAATTTTTTCAAAGTCCCTTAAAAATTTTCCAATTTTTGTCCCAATTCTTCCCATTCCCATTGAAACTTTTCAAATCCCTCTCAAAATTGTTGAAATTCTCTTGAAGCTTTTAAAATTCTCTCTAGAATTTTCAAAATCCATGTCCACATGTTTACAATTTCACGTCAAAAAATGGCTAAAATTCCAGTTGAAATTTTTTCAAAGTCCCTTAAAAATTTTCCAATTTTTGTCCCAATTCTTCCCATTCCCATTGAAACTTTTCAAATCCCTCTCCAAATTGTTGAAATTCTGTTGAAGCTTTTAAAATTCTCTCTAGAATTTTCAAAATCCATGTCCACATGTTTACAATTTCACGTCAAAAAATGGCTAAAATTCCAGTTGAAATTTTTTCAAAGTCCCTTAAAAATTTTCCAATTTTTGTCCCAATTCTTCCCATTCCCATTGAAACTTTTCAAATCCCTCTCCAAATTGTTGAAATTCTCTTGAAGCTTTTAAAATTCTCTCTAGAATTTTCAAAATCCATGTCCACATGTTTACAATTTCACGTCAAAAAATGGCTAAAATTCCAGTTGAAATTTTTTCAAAGTCCCTTAAAAATTTTCCAATTTTTGTCCCAATTCTTCCCATTCCCATTGAAACTTTTCAAATCCCTCTCAAAATTGTTGAAATTCTCTTGAAGCTTTTAAAATTCTCTCTAGAATTTTCAAAATCCATGTCCACATGTTTACAATTTCACGTCAAAAAATGGCTAAAATTCCAGTTGAAATTTTTTCAAAGTCCCTTAAAAATTTTCCAATTTTTGTCCCAATTCTTCCCATTCCCATTGAAACTTTTCAAATCCCTCTCAAAATTGTTGAAATTCTCTTGAAGCTTTTAAAATTCTCTCTAGAATTTTCAAAATCCATGTCCACATGTTTACAATTTCACGTCAAGAAATTGCTAAAATTCCAGTTGAAATTTTTTCAAAGTCCCTTAAAAATTTTCCAATTTTTGTCCCAATTCTTCCCATTCCCATTGAAACTTTTCAAATCCCTCTCAAAATTGTTGAAATTCTCTTGAAGCTTTTAAAATTCTCTCTAGAATTTTCAAAATCCATGTCCACATGTTTACAATTTCACGTCAAAAAATGGCTAAAATTCCAGTTGAAATTTTTTCAAAGTCCCTTAAAAGTTTTCCAATTTTTGTCCCAATTCTTCCCATTCCCATTGAAACTTTTCAAATCCCTCTCCAAATTGTTGAAATTCTCTTGAAGCTTTTAAAATTCTCTCTAGAATTTTCAAAATCCATGGCCACATGTTTACAATTTCACGACAAAAAATTGCTAAAATTCCAGTTGAAATTTTTTCAAAGTCCCTTCAAAATTTTCCAATTTTTGTCCCAATTCTTCCCATTCCCATTGAAACTTTTCAAATCCCTCTCAAAATTGTTGAAATTCTGTTGAAGCTTTTAAAATTCTCTCTAGAATTTTCAAAATCCATGTCCACATGTTTACAATTTCACGTAACAAAATGGCTAAAATTCCAGTTGAAATTTTTTCAAAGTCCCTTAAAAATTTTCCAATTTTTGTCCCAATTCTTCCCATTCCCATTGAAACTTTTCAAATCCCTCTCAAAATTGTTGAAATTCTCTTGAAGCTTTTAAAATTCTCTCTAGAATTTTCAAAATCCATGTCCACATGTTTACAATTTCACGTCAAAAAATGGCTAAAATTCCAGTTGAAATTTTTTCAAAGTCCCTTAAAAATTTTCCAATTTTTGTCCCAATTCTTCCCATTCCCATTGAAACTTTTCAAATCCCTCTCAAAATTGTTGAAATTCTCTTGAAGCTTTTAAAATTCTCTCTAGAATTTTCAAAATCCATGGCCACATGTTTACAATTTCACGTCAAAAAATGGCTAAAATTCCAGTTGAAATTTTTTCAAAGTCCCTTAAAAATTTTCCAATTTTTGTCCCAATTCTTCCCATTCCCATTGAAACTTTTCAAATCCCTCTCCAAATTGTTGAAATTCTGTTGAAGCTTTTAAAATTCTCTCTAGAATTTTCAAAATCCATGTCCACATGTTTACAATTTCACGTCAAAAAATGGCTAAAATTCCAGTTGAAATTTTTTCAAAGTCCCTTAAAAATTTTCCAATTTTTGTCTCAATTCTTCCCATTCCCATTGAAACTTTTCAAATCCCTCTCCAAATTGTTGAAATTCTCTTGAAGCTTTTAAAATTCTCTCTAGAATTTTCAAAATCCATGTCCACATGTTTACAATTTCACGTCAAAAAATGGCTAAAATTCCAGTTGAAATTTTTTCAAAGTCCCTTAAAAAATTTCCAATTTTTGTCCCAATTCTTCCCATTCCCATTGAAACTTTTCAAATCCCTCTCAAAATTGTTGAAATTCTCTTGAAGCTTTTAAAATTCTCTCTAGAATTTTCAAAATCCATGTCCACATGTTTACAATTTCACGTCAAAAAATGGCTAAAATTCCAGTTGAAATTTTTTCAAAGTCCCTTAAAAATTTTCCAATTTTTGTCCCAATTCTTCCCATTCCCATTGAAACTTTTCAAATCCCTCTCAAAATTGTTGAAATTCTGTTGAAGCTTTTAAAATTCTCTCTAGAATTTTCAAAATCCATGGCCACATGTTTACAATTTCACATAAAAAATTGCTAAAATTCCAGTTGAAATTTTTTCAAAGTCCCTTAAAAATTTTCCAATTTTTGTCCCAATTCTTCCCATTCCCATTGAAACTTTTCAAATCCCTCGCAAAATTGTTGAAATTCTCTTGAAGCTTTTAAAATTCTCTCTAGAATTTTCAAAATCCATGTCCACATGTTTACAATTTCACGTCAAAAAATGGCTAAAATTCCAGTTGAAATTTTTTCAAAGTCCCTTAAAAATTTTCCAATTTTTGTCCCAATTCTTCCCATTCCCATTGAAACTTTTCAAATCCCTCTCAAAATTGTTGAAATTCTCTTGAAGCTTTTAAAATTCTCTCTAGAATTTTCAAAATCCATGGCCACATGTTTACAATTTCATGTCAAAAAATGGCTAAAATTCCAGTTGAAATTTTTTCAAAGTCCCTTAAAAATTTTCTAATTTTTGTCCCAATTCCATTGAAACTTTTCAAATCCCTCTCAAAATTGTTGAAATTCTCTTGAAGCTTTTAAAATTCTCTCTAGAATTTTCAAAATCCATGGCCACATGTTTACAATTTCACGTAAAAAAAAATGCTAAAATTCCAGTTGAAATTTTTTCAAAGTCCCTTAAAAATTTTCCAATTTTGGTCCCAATTCTTCCCATTCCCATGGAAACTTTTCAAATCCCTCTCAAAATTGTTGAAATTCTCTTGAAGCTTTTAAAATTCTCTCTAGAATTTTCAAAATCCATGGCCACATGTTTACAATTTCACATAAAAAAATGGCTAAAATTCCAGTTGAAATTTTTTCAAAGTCCCTTCAAAATTTTCCAATTTTTGTCCCAATTCTTCCCATTCCCATTGAAACTTTTCAAATCCCTCTCAAAATTGTTGAAATTCTCTTGAAGCTTTTAAAATTCTCTCTAGAATTTTCAAAATCCATGTCCACATGTTTACAATTTCACGTCAAAAAATGGCTAAAATTCCAGTTGAAATTTTTTCAAAGTCCCTTAAAAATTTTCCAATTTTTGTTCCAATTCTTCCCATTCCCATTGAAACTTTTCAAATCCCTCTCCAAATTGTTGAAATTCTGTTGAAGCTTTTAAAATTCTCTCTAGAATTTTCAAAATCCATGTCCACATGTTTACAATTTCACGTCAAAAAATGGCTAAAATTCCAGTTGAAATTTTTTCAAAGTCCCTTAAAAATTTTCCAATTTTTGTCCCAATTCTTCCCATTCCCATTGAAACTTTTCAAATCCCTCTCCAAATTGTTGAAATTCTCTTGAAGCTTTTAAAATTCTCTCTAGAATTTTCAAAATCCACTTCAACATGTTTACAATTTCACGTCAAAAAATGGCTAAAATTCCAGTTGAAATTTTTTCAAAGTCCCTTAAAAATTTTCCAATTTTTGTCCCAATTCTTCCCATTCCCATTGAAACTTTTCAAATCCCTCTCCAAATTGTTGAAATTCTCTTGAAGCTTTTAAAATTCTCTCTAGAATTTTCAAAATCCATGGCCACATGTTTACAATTTCACGACAAAAAATGGCTAAAATTCCAGTTGAAATTTTTTCAAAGTCCCTTAAAAATTTTCCAATTTTTGTCCCAATTCTTCCCATTCCCATTGAAACTTTTCAAATCCCTCTCAAAATTGTTGAAATTCTGTTGAAGCTTTTAAAATTCTCTCTAGAATTTTCAAAATCCATGGCCACATGTTTACAATTTCACGTAAAAAAATTGCTAAAATTCCAGCTGAAATTTTTTCCAAGTCCCTTAAAAATTTTCCAATTTTTGTCCCAATTCTTCCCATTCCCATTGAAACTTTTCAAATCCCTCTCAAAATTGTTGAAATTCTCTTGAAGCTTTTAAAATTCTCTCTAGAATTTTCAAAATCCATGTCCACATGTTTACAATTTCACGTCAAAAAATGGCTAAAATTCCAGTTGAAATTTTTTCAAAGTCCCTTAAAAAATTTCCAATTTTTGTCCCAATTCTTCCCATTCCCATTGAAACTTTTCAAATCCTCTCAAAATTGTTGAAATTCTCTTGAAGCTTTTAAAATTCTCTCTAGAATTTTCAAAATCCATGTCCACATGTTTACAATTTCACGACAAAAAATGGCTAAAATTCCAGTTGAAATTTTTCAAAGTCCCTTAAAAATTTTCCAATTTTTGTCCCAATTCTTCCCATTCCCATTGAAACTTTTCAAATCCCTCTCAAAATTGTTGAAATTCTCTTGAAGCTTTTAAAATTCTCTCTAGAATTTTCAAAATCCATGTCCACATGTTTACAATTTCACATAAAAAATTGCTAAAATTCCAGTTGAAATTTTTTCAAAGTCCCTTAAAAATTTTCCAATTTTTGTCCCAATTCTTCCCATTCCCATTGAAACTTTTCAAATCCCTCTCAAAATTGTTGAAATTCTCTTGAAGCTTTTAAAATTCTCTCTAGAATTTTCAAAATCCATGTCCACATGTTTACAATTTCACGTCAAAAAATGGCTAAAATTCCAGTTGAAATTTTTTCAAAGTCCCTTAAAAATTTTCCAATTTTTGTCCCAATTCTTCCCATTCCCATTGAAACTTTTCAAATCCCTCTCAAAATTGTTGAAATTCTCTTGAAGCTTTTAAAATTCTCTCTAGAATTTTCAAAATCCATGGCCACATGTTTACAATTTCATGTCAAAAAATGGCTAAAATTCCAGTTGAAATTTTTCAAAAGTCCCTTAAAAAATTTTCCAATTTTTGTCCCCAATTCCATTGAAACTTTTCAAATCCCTCTCAAAATTGTTGAAATTCTCTTGAAGCTTTTAAAATTCTCTCTAGAATTTTCAAAATCCATGGCCACATGTTTACAATTTCACGTCAAGAAATGGCTAAAATTCCAGTTGAAATTTTTTCAAAGTCCCTTAAAAATTTTCCAATTTTTGTCCCAATTCTTCCCATTCCCATTGAAACTTTTCAGATCCCCTCTCAAAATTGTTGAAATTCTGTTGAAGCTTTTAAAATTCTCTCTAGAATTTTCAAAATCCATGTCCACATGTTTACAATTTCACGTCAAAAAATGGCTAAAATTCCAGTTGAAATTTTTTCAAAGTCCCTTAAAAATTTTCCAATTTTTGTCCCAATTCTTCCCATTCCCATTGAAACTTTTCAAATCCCTCTCAAAATTGTTGAAATTCTCTTGAAGCTTTTAAAATTCTCTCTAGAATTTTCAAAATCCATGTCCACATGTTTACAATTTCACGTCAAAAAATGGCTAAAATTCCAGTTGAAATTTTTTCAAAGTCCCTGAAAAATTTTCCAATTTTTGTCCCAATTCTTCCCATTCCCATTGAAACCTTCCAAATCCCTCTCAAAATTGTTGAAATTCTGTTGAAGCTTTTAAAATTCTCTCTAGAATTTTCAAAATCCATGTCCACATGTTTACAATTTCATGTCAAAAAATGGCTAAAATTCCAGTTGAAATTTTTTCAAAGTCCCTTAAAAATTTTCCAATTTTTGTCCCAATTCTTCCCATTCCCATTGAAACTTTTCAAATCCCTCTCAAAATTGTTGAAATTCTGTTTAAGCTTTTAAAATTCTCTCTAGAATTTTCAAAATCCATGGCCACATGTTTACAATTTCACATAAAAAATTGCTAAAATTCCAGTTGAAATTTTTTCAAAGTCCCTTAAAAATTTTCCAATTTTTGTCCCAATTCTTCCCATTCCCATTGAAACTTTTCAAATCCCTCTCAAAATTGTTGAAATTCTCTTGAAGCTTTTAAAATTCTCTCTAGAATTTTCAAAATCCATGGCCACATGTTTACAATTTCACGTAAAAAAAAATGCTAAAGTTCCAGTTGAAATTTTTTCAAAGTCCCTTCAAAATTTTCCAATTTTTGTCCCTATTCTTCCCATTCCCATTGAAACTTTTCAAATCCCTCTCAAAATTGTTGAAATTCTGTTGAAGCTTTTAAAATTCTTTCTCGAATTTTCAAAATCCATGGCCACATGTTTACAATTTCACGTCAAAAAATGGCTAAAAATTCCAGTTGAAATTTTTCAAAGTCCCTTAAAAGTTTTCCAATTTTTGTCCCAATTCTTCCCATTCCATTGAAACTTTTCAAATTCCTCTCAAAATTGTTGAAATTCTGTTGAAGCTTTTAAAATTCTCTCTAGAATTTTCAAAATCCATGTCCACATGTTTACAATTTCACGTAAAAAAATGGCTAAAATTCCAGTTGAAATTTTTTCAAAGTCCCTTAAAAGTTTTCCAATTTTTGTCCCAATTCTTCCCATTCCCATTGAAACTTGTCAAATCCCTCTCCAAATTGTTGAAATTCTCTTGAAGCTTTTAAAATTCTCTCTAGAATTTTCAAAATCCATGGCCACATGTTTACAATTTCACGTCAAAAAATGGCTAAAATTCCAGCTGAAATTTTTTCAAAGTCCCTTAAAAATTTTCCAATTTTTGTCCCAATTCTTCCCATTCCCATTGAAACTTTTCAAATCCTCTCAAAATTGTTGAAATTCTCTTGAAGCTTTTAAAATTCTCTCTAGAATTTTCAAAATCCATGTCCACATGTTTACAATTTCACGTCAAAAAATGGCTAAAATTCCAGTTGAAATTTTTTCAAAGTCCCTGAAAAATTTTCCAATTTTTGTCCCAATTCTTCCCATTCCCATTGAAACTTTTCAAATCCCTCTCAAAATTGTTGAAATTCTCTTGAAGCTTTTAAAATTCTCTCTAGAATTTTCAAAATCCATGGCCACATGTTTACAATTTCACGTCAAGAAATGGCTAAAATTCCAGTTGAAATTTTTTCAAAGTCCCTTAAAAATTTTCCAATTTTTGTCCCAATTCTTCCCATTCCCATTGAAACTTTTCAGATCCCTCTCAAAATTGTTGAAATTCTGTTGAAGCTTTTAAAATTCTCTCTAGAATTTTCAAAATCCATGTCCACATGTTTACAATTTCACGTCAAAAAATGGCTAAAATTCCAGTTGAAATTTTTTCAAAGTCCCTTAAAAATTTTCCAATTTTTGTCCCAATTCTTCCCATTCCCATTGAAACTTTTCAAATCCCTCTCAAAATTGTTGAAATTCTCTTGAAGCTTTTAAAATTCTCTCTAGAATTTTCAAAATCCATGTCCACATGTTTACAATTTCACGTCAAAAAATGGCTAAAATTCCAGTTGAAATTTTTTCAAAGTCCCTGAAAAATTTTCCAATTTTTGTCCCAATTCTTCCCATTCCCATTGAAACCTTCCAAATCCCTCTCAAAATTGTTGAAATTCTGTTGAAGCTTTTAAAATTCTCTCTAGAATTTTCAAAATCCATGTCCACATGTTTACAATTTCATGTCAAAAAATGGCTAAAATTCCAGTTGAAATTTTTTCAAAGTCCCTTAAAAATTTTCCAATTTTTGTCCCAATTCTTCCCATTCCCATTGAAACTTTTCAAATCCCTCTCAAAATTGTTGAAATTCTGTTGAAGCTTTTAAAATTCTCTCTAGAATTTTCAAAATCCATGGCCACATGTTTACAATTTCACATAAAAAATTGCTAAAATTCCAGTTGAAATTTTTCAAAGTCCCTTAAAAATTTTCCAATTTTTGTCCCAATTCTTCCCATTCCCATTGAAACTTTTCAAATCCCTCTCAAAATTGTTGAAATTCTCTTGAAGCTTTTAAAATTCTCTCTAGAATTTTCAAAATCCATGGCCACATGTTTACAATTTCCACGTAAAAAAAATGCTAAAGTTCCAGTTGAAATTTTTTCAAAGTCCCTTAAAAATTTTCCAATTTTTGTCCCTATTCTTCCCATTCCCATTGAAACTTTTCAAATCCCTCTCAAAATTGTTGAAATTCTGTTGAAGCTTTTAAAATTCTTTCTCGAATTTTCAAAATCCATGGCCACATGTTTACAATTTCACGTCAAAAAATGGCTAAAATTCCAGTTGAAATTTTTTCAAAGTCCCTTAAAAGTTTTCCAATTTTTGTCCCAATTCTTCCCATTCCCATTGAAACTTTTCAAATTCCTCTCAAAATTGTTGAAATTCTGTTGAAGCTTTTAAAATTCTCTCTAGAATTTTCAAAATCCATGTCCACATGTTTACAATTTCACGTAAAAAAATGGCTAAAATTCCAGTTGAAATTTTTTCAAAGTCCCTTAAAAGTTTTCCAATTTTTGTCCCAATTCTTCCCATTCCCATTGAAACTTGTCAAATCCCTCTCCAAATTGTTGAAATTCTCTTGAAGCTTTTAAAATTCTCTCTAGAATTTTCAAAATCCATGGCCACATGTTTACAATTTCACGTCAAAAAATGGCTAAAATTCCAGCTGAAATTTTTTCAAAGTCCCTTAAAAATTTTCCAATTTTTGTCCCAATTCTTCCCATTCCCATTGAAACTTTTCAAATCCCTCTCAAAATTGTAGAAATTCTGTTGAAGCTTTTAAAATTCTCTCTAGAATTTTCAAAATCCATGTCCACATGTTTACAATTTCACGTCAAAAAATGGCTAAAATTCCAGTTGAAATTTTTTCAAAGTCCCTGAAAAATTTTCCAATTTTTGTCCCAATTCTTCCCATTCCCATTGAAACTTTTCAAATCCCTCTCAAAATTGTTGAAATTCTCTTGAAGCTTTTAAAATTCTCTCTAGAATTTTCAAAATCCATGGCCACATGTTTACAATTTCACGTCAAAAAATGGCTAAAATTCCAGCTGAAATTTTTTCAAAGTCCCTTAAAAATTTTCCAATTTTTGTCCCAATTCTTCCCATTCCCATTGAAACTTTTCAAATCCCTCTCAAAATTGTAGAAATTCTGTTGAAGCTTTTAAAATTCTCTCTAGAATTTTCAAAATCCATGTCCACATGTTTACAATTTCACGTCAAAAAATGGCTAAAATTCCAGTTGAAATTTTTTCAAAGTCCCTTAAAAAATTTTCCAATTTTTGTCCCAATTCTTCCCATTCCCATTGAAACTTTTCAAATCCCTCTCCAAATTGTTGAAATTCTGTTGAAGCTTTTAAAAATTCTCTCTAGAATTTTCAAAATCCATGGCCACATGTTTACAATTTCACGTAACAAAATGGCTAAAATTCAGTTGAAATTTTTTCAAAGTCCCTTAAAAATTTTCCAATTTTTGTCCCAATTCTTCCCATTCCCATTGAAACTTTTCAAATCCCTCTCAAAATTGTTGAAATTCTCTTGAAGCTTTTAAAATTCTCTCTAGAATTTTCAAAATCCATGGCCACATGTTTACAATTTCACGTCAAAAAATTGCTAAAATTCCAGTTGAAATTTTTTCAAAGTCCCTTAAAAATTTTCCAATTTTTGTCCCAATTCTTCCCATTCCCATTGAAACTTTTCAAATCCCTCTCAAAATTGTTGAAATTCTGTTGAAGCTTTTAAAATTCTCTCTAGAATTTTCAAAATCCATGTCCACATGTTTACAATTTCACGTCAAAAAATGGCTAAAATTCCAGTTGAAATTTTTTCAAAGTCCCTTAAAAATTTTCCAATTTTTGTCCCAATTCTTCCCATTCCCATTGAAACTTTTCAAATCCCTCTCCAAATTGTTGAAATTCTGTTGAAGCTTTTAAAATTCTCTCTAGAATTTTCAAAATCCATGGCCACATGTTTACAATTTCACGTCAAAAAATGGCTAAAATTCCAGTTGAAATTTTTTCAAAGTCCCTTAAAAATTTTCCAATTTTTGTCCCAATTCTTTCCCATTCCCATTGAAACTTTTCAAATCCCTCTCAAAATTGTTGAAATTCTGTTGAAGCTTTTAAAATTCTCTCTAGAATTTTCAAAATCCATGGCCACATGTTTACAATTTCACATAAAAAATTGCTAAAATTCCAGTTGAAATTTTTTCAAAGTCCCTTAAAAATTTTCCAATTTTTGTCCCAATTCTTCCCATTCCCATTGAAACTTTTCAAATCCCTCTCAAAATTGTTGAAATTCTGTTGAAGCTTTTAAAATTCTCTCTAGAATTTTCAAAATCCATGGCCACATGTTTACAATTTCACGTCAAAAAATGGCTAAAATTCCAGCTGAAATTTTTTCAAAGTCCCTTAAAAATTTTCCAATTTTTGTCCCAATTCTTCCCATTCCCATTGAAACTTTTCAAATCCCTCTCCAAATTGTTGAAATTCTCTTGAAGCTTTTAAAATTCTTTCTAGAATTTTCAAAATCTATGTCCACATGTTTACAATTTCACGTAAAAAAATGGCTAAAATTCCAGTTGAAATTTTTTCAAAGTCCCTTAAAAATTTTCCAATTTTTGTCCCAATTCTTCCCATTCCCATTGAAACTTTTCAAATCCCTCTCAAAATTGTTGAAATTCTGTTGAACCTTTTAAACTTCTCTCTAGAATTTTCAAAATCCATGGCCACATGTTTACAATTTCACGTCAAAAAATTGCTAAAATTCCAGCTGAAATTTTTTTCAAAGTCCCTTAAAAATTTTCCAATTTTTGTCCCAATTCTTCCCATTCCCATTGAAACTTTTCAAATCCCTCTCAAAATTGTTGAAATTCTGTTGAAGCTTTTAAAATTCTCTCTAGAATTTTCAAAATCCATGTCCACATGTTTACAATTTCACGTCAAAAAATGGCTAAAATTCCAGTTGAAATTTTTTCAAAGTCCCTTAAAAATTTTCCAATTTTTGTCCCAATTCTTCCCATTCCCATTGAAACTTTTCAAATCCCTCTCAAAATTGTTGAAATTCTGTTGAAGCTTTTAAAATTCTCTCTAGAATTTTCAAAATCCATGGCCACATGTTTACAATTTCACGTCAAAAAATGGCTAAAATTCCAGCTGAAATTTTTTCAAAGTCCCTTCAAAATTTTCCAATTTTTGTCCCAATTCTTCCCATTCCCATTGAAACTTTTTCAAATCCCTCTCAAAATTGTTGAAATTCTCTTGAAGCTTTTAAAATTCTCTCTAGAATTTTCAAAATCCATGGCCACATGTTTACAATTTCACGTAAAAAAAATGCTAAAATTCCAGTTGAAATTTTTTCAAAGTCCCTTAAAAATTTTCCAATTTTTGTCCCAATTCTTCCCATTCCCATTGAAACTTTTCAAATCCCTCTCAAAATTGTTGAAATTCTCTTGAAGCTTTTAAAATTCTCTCTAGAATTTTCAAAATCCATGGCCACATGTTTACAATTTCACGTAACAAAATGGCTAAAATTCCAGTTGAAATTTTTTCAAAGTCCCTTAAAAATTTTCCAATTTTTGTCCCAATTCTTCCCATTCCCATTGAAACTTTTCAAATCCCTCTCAAAATTGTTGAAATTCTGTTGAAGCTTTTAAAATTCTCTCTAGAATTTTCAAAATCCATGTCCACATGTTTACAATTTCACGTCAAAAAATGGCTAAAATTCCAGTTGAAATTTTTTCAAAGTCCCTTAAAAATTTTCCAATTTTTGTCCCAATTCTTCCCATTCCCATTGAAACTTTTCAAATCCCTCTCAAAATTGTTGAAATTCTGTTGAAGCTTTTAAAATTCTCTCTAGAATTTTCAAAATCCATGGCCACATGTTTACAATTTCACGTAAAAAAATGGCTAAAATTCCAGTTGAAATTTTTTCAAAGTCCCTTAAAAATTTTCCAATTTTTGTCCCAATTCTTCCCATTCCCATTGAAACTTTTCAAATCCCTCTCAAAATTGTTGAAATTCTCTTGAAGCTTTTAAAATTCTCTCTAGAATTTTCAAAATCCATGTCCACATGTTTACAATTTCACGTCAAAAAATGGCTAAAATTCCAGTTGAAATTTTTTCAAAGTCCCTTAAAAATTTTCCAATTTTTGTCCCAATTCTTCCCATTCCCATTGAAACTTTTCAAATCCCTCTCAAAATTGTTGAAATTCTCTTGAAGCTTTTAAAATTCTCTCTAGAATTTTCAAAATCCATGTCCACATGTTTACAATTTCACGTCAAAAAATGGCTAAAATTCCAGTTGAAATTTTTTCAAAGTCCCTTAAAAATTTTCCAATTTTTGTCCCAATTCTTCCCATTCCCATTGAAACTTTTCAAATCCCTCTCAAAATTGTTGAAATTCTCTTGAAGCTTTTAAAATTCTCTCTAGAATTTTCAAAATCCATGTCCACATGTTTACAATTTCACGTCAAAAAATGGCTAAAATTCCAGTTGAAATTTTTTCAGTCCCTTAAAAAATTTTCCAATTTTTGTCCCAATTCTTCCCATTCCCATTGAAACCTTTCAAATCCCTCTCAAAATTGTTGAAATTCTCTTGAAGCTTTTAAAATTCTCTCTAGAATTTTCAAAAATCCATGGCCACATGTTTACAATTTCACGTCAAAAAATGGCTAAAATTCCAGTTGAAATTTTTTCAAAGTCCCTTCAAAATTTTCCAATTTTTGTCCCAATTCTTCCCATTCCCATTGAAACTTTTCAAATCCCTCTCCAAATTGTTGAAATTCTGTTGAAGCTTTTAAAATTCTCTCTAGAATTTTCAAAATCCATGTCCACATGTTTACAATTTCACGTAAAAAAATGGCTAAAATTCCAGTTGAAATTTTTTCAAAGTCCCTTCAAAATTTTCCAATTTTTGTTCCAATTCTTCCCATTCCCATTGAAACTTTTCAAATCCCTCTCCAAATTGTTGAAATTCTCTCGAAGCTTTTAAAATTCTCTCTAGAATTTTCAAAATCCATGTCCACATGTTTACAATTTCACATCAAAAATGCTAAAATTCCAGTTGAAATTTTTTCAAAGTCCCTTAAAAATTTTCCAATTTTTGTCCCAATTCTTCCCATTCCCATTGAAACTTTTCAAATCCCTCTCAAAATTGTTGAAATTCTCTTGAAGCTTTTAAAATTCTCTCTAGAATTTTCAAAATCCATGGCCACATGTTTACAATTTCACGTAACAAAATGGCTAAAATTCCAGTTGAAATTTTTTCAAAGTCCCTTAAAAAATTTTCCAATTTTTGTCCCAATTCTTCCCATTCCCATTGAAACTTTTCAAATCCCTCTCAAAATTGTTGAAATTCTCTTGAAGCTTTTAAAATTCTCTCTAGAATTTTCAAAATCCATGGCCACATGTTTACAATTTCACGTCAAAAAATGGCTAAAATTCCAGCTGAAATTTTTTCAAAGTCCCTTAAAAATTTTCCAATTTTTGTCCCAATTCTTCCCATTCCCATTGAAACTTTTCAAATCCCTCTCAAAATTGTTGAAATTCTCTTGAAGCTTTTAAAATTCTCTCTAGAATTTTCAAAATCCATGTCCACATGTTTACAATTTCACGTCAAAAAATGGCTAAAATTCCAGTTGAAATTTTTTCAGTCCCTTAAAAATTTTCCAATTTTTGTCCCAATTCTTCCCATTCCCATTGAAACCTTTCAAATCCCTCTCAAAATTGTTGAAATTCTCTTGAAGCTTTTAAAATTCTCTCTAGAATTTTCAAAATCCATGGCCACATGTTTACAATTTCACGTCAAAAAAATGGCTAAAATTCCAGTTGAAATTTTTTCAAAGTCCCTTAAAAATTTTCCAATTTTTGTCCCAATTCTTCCCATTCCCATTGAAACTTTTCAAATCCCTCTCAAAATTGTTGAAATTCTCTTGAAGCTTTTAAAATTCTCTCTAGAATTTTCAAAATCCATGTCCACATGTTTACAATTTCACGTCAAAAAATGGCTAAAATTCCAGTTGAAATTTTTCAAAGTCCCTTAAAAATTTTCCAATTTTTGTCCCAATTCTTCCCATTCCCATTGAAACTTTTCAAATCCCTCTCAAAATTGTTGAAATTCTCTTGAAGCTTTTAAAATTCTCTCTAGAATTTTCAAAATCCATGTCCACATGTTTACAATTTCACGTCAAAAAATGGCTAAAATTCCAGTTGAAATTTTTTCAGTCCCTTAAAAATTTTCCAATTTTTGTCCCAATTCTTCCCATTCCCATTGAAACCTTTCAAATCCCTCTCAAAATTGTTGAAATTCTCTTGAAGCTTTTAAAATTCTCTCTAGAATTTTCAAAATCCATGGCCACATGTTTACAATTTCACGTCAAAAAATGGCTAAAATTCCAGTTGAAATTTTTTCAAAGTCCCTTAAAAATTTTCCAATTTTTGTCCCAATTCTTCCCATTCCCATTGAAACTTTTCAAATCCCTCTCCAAATTGTTGAAATTCTGTTGAAGCTTTTAAAATTCTCTCTAGAATTTTCAAAATCCATGTCCACATGTTTACAATTTCACGTAAAAAAATGGCTAAAATTCCAGTTGAAATTTTTTCAAAGTCCCTTCAAAATTTTCCAATTTTTGTTCCAATTCTTCCCATTCCCATTGAAACTTTTCAAATCCCTCTCCAAATTGTTGAAATTCTCTCGAAGCTTTTAAAATTCTCTCTAGAATTTTCAAAATCCATGTCCACATGTTTACAATTTCACATCAAAAAATGCTAAAATTCCAGTTGAAATTTTTCAAAGTCCCTTAAAAATTTTCCAATTTTTGTCCCAATTCTTCCCATTCCCATTGAAACTTTTCAAATCCCTCTCAAAATTGTTGAAATTCTCTTGAAGCTTTTAAAATTCTCTCTAGAATTTTCAAAATCCATGGCCACATGTTTACAATTTCACGTAACAAAATGGCTAAAATTCCAGTTGAAATTTTTTCAAAGTCCCTTAAAAATTTTCCAATTTTTGTCCCAATTCTTCCCATTCCCATTGAAACTTTTCAAATCCCTCTCAAAATTGTTGAAATTCTCTTGAAGCTTTTAAAATTCTCTCTAGAATTTTCAAAATCCATGTCCACATGTTTACAATTTCACGTCAAAAAATGGCTAAAATTCCAGTTGAAATTTTTTCAAAGTCCCTTAAAAAGTTTTCCAATTTTTGTCCCAATTCTTCCCATTCCCATTGAAACTTGTCAAATCCCTCTCCAAATTGTTGAAATTCTCTTGAAGCTTTTAAAATTCTCTCTAGAATTTTCAAAATCCATGGCCACATGTTTACAATTTCACGTCAAAAAAATGGCTAAAATTCCAGCTGAAATTTTTTCAAAGTCCCTTAAAAATTTTCCAATTTTTGTCCCAATTCTTCCCATTCCCATTGAAACTTTTCAAATCCCTCTCAAAATTGTTGAAATTCTCTTGAAGCTTTTAAAATTCTCTCTAGAATTTTCAAAATCCATGTCCACATGTTTACAATTTCACGTCAAAAAATGGCTAAAATTCCAGTTGAAATTTTTTCAAAGTCCCTGAAAAATTTTCCAATTTTTGTCCCAATTCTTCCCATTCCCATTGAAACTTTTCAAATCCCTCTCAAAATTGTTGAAATTCTCTTGAAGCTTTTAAAATTCTCTCTAGAATTTTCAAAATCCATGGCCACATGTTTACAATTTCACGTCAAGAAATGGCTAAAATTCCAGTTGAAATTTTTTCAAAGTCCCTTAAAAATTTTCCAATTTTTGTCCCAATTCTTCCCATTCCCATTGAAACTTTTCAGATCCCTCTCAAAATTGTTGAAATTCTGTTGAAGCTTTTAAAATTCTCTCTAGAATTTTCAAAATCCATGTCCACATGTTTACAATTTCACGTCAAAAAAATGGCTAAAATTCCAGTTGAAATTTTTTCAAAGTCCCTTAAAAAATTTTCCAATTTTTGTCCCAATTCTTCCCATTCCCATTGAAACTTTTCAATCCCTCTCAAAATTGTTGAAATTCTCTTGAAGCTTTTAAAATTCTCTCTAGAATTTTCAAAATCCATGTCCACATGTTTACAATTTCACGTCAAAAAATGGCTAAAATTCCAGTTGAAATTTTTTCAAAGTCCCTGAAAAATTTTCCAATTTTTGTCCCAATTCTTCCCATTCCCATTGAAACCTTCCAAATCCCTCTCAAAATTGTTGAAATTCTGTTGAAGCTTTTAAAATTCTCTCTAGAATTTTCAAAATCCATGTCCACATGTTTACAATTTCATGTCAAAAAATGGCTAAAATTCCAGTTGAAATTTTTTCAAAGTCCCTTAAAAATTTTCCAATTTTTGTCCCAATTCTTCCCATTCCCATTGAAACTTTTCAAATCCCTCTCAAAATTGTTGAAATTCTGTTGAAGCTTTTAAAATTCTCTCTAGAATTTTCAAAATCCATGGCCACATGTTTACAATTTCACATAAAAAATTGCTAAAATTCCAGTTGAAATTTTTTCAAAGTCCTTAAAAATTTTCCAATTTTTGTCCCAATTCTTCCCATTCCCATTGAAACTTTTCAAATCCCTCTCAAAATTGTTGAAATTCTCTTGAAGCTTTTAAAATTCTCTCTAGAATTTTCAAAATCCATGGCCACATGTTTACAATTTCACGTAAAAAAAATGCTAAAGTTCCAGTTGAAATTTTTTCAAAGTCCCTTAAAAATTTTCCAATTTTTGTCCCTATTCTTCCATTCCCATTGAAACTTTTCAAATCCCTCTCAAAATTGTTGAAATTCTGTTGAAGCTTTTAAAATTCTTTCTCGAATTTTCAAAATCCATGGCCACATGTTTACAATTTCACGTCAAAAAATGGCTAAAATTCCAGTTGAAATTTTTTCAAAGTCCCTTAAAAGTTTTCCAATTTTTGTCCCAATTCTTCCCATTCCCATTGAAACTTTTCAAATTCCTCTCAAAATTGTTGAAATTCTGTTGAAGCTTTTAAAATTCTCTCTAGAATTTTCAAAATCCATGTCCACATGTTTACAATTTCACGTAAAAAAATGGCTAAAATTCCAGTTGAAATTTTTTCAAAGTCCCTTAAAAGTTTTCCAATTTTTGTCCCAATTCTTCCCATTCCCATTGAAACTTGTCAAATCCCTCTCCAAATTGTTGAAATTCTCTTGAAGCTTTTAAAATTCTCTCTAGAATTTTCAAAATCCATGGCCACATGTTTACAATTTCACGTCAAAAAATGGCTAAAATTCCAGCTGAAATTTTTTCAAAGTCCCTTAAAAATTTTCCAATTTTTGTCCCAATTCTTCCCATTCCCATTGAAACTTTTCAAATCCCTCTCAAAATTGTAGAAATTCTGTTGAAGCTTTTAAATTCTCTCTAGAATTTTCAAAATCCATGTCCACATGTTTACAATTTCACGTCAAAAAATGGCTAAAATTCCAGTTGAAATTTTTTCAAAGTCCCTGAAAAATTTTCCAATTTTTGTCCCAATTCTTCCCATTCCCATTGAAACTTTTCAAATCCCTCTCAAAATTGTTGAAATTCTCTTGAAGCTTTTAAAATTCTCTCTAGAATTTTCAAAATCCATGGCCACATGTTTACAATTTCACGTCAAAAAATGGCTAAAATTCCAGCTGAAATTTTTTCAAAGTCCCTTAAAAATTTTCCAATTTTTGTCCCAATTCTTCCCATTCCCATTGAAACTTTCAAATCCCTCTCAAAATTGTAGAAATTCTGTTGAAGCTTTTAAAATTCTCTCTAGAATTTTCAAAATCCATGTCCACATGTTTACAATTTCACGTCAAAAAATGGCTAAAATTCCAGTTGAAATTTTTTTCAAAGTCCCTTAAAAATTTTCCAATTTTTGTCCCAATTCTTCCCATTCCCATTGAAACTTTTCAAATCCCTCTCCAAATTGTTGAAATTCTGTTGAAGCTTTTAAAATTCTCTCTAGAATTTTCAAAATCCATGGCCACATGTTTACAATTTCACGTAACAAAATGGCTAAAATTCCAGTTGAAATTTTTTCAAAGTCCCTTAAAAATTTTCCAATTTTTGTCCCAATTCTTCCCATTCCCATTGAAACTTTTCAAATCCCTCTCAAAATTGTTGAAATCTCTTGAAGCTTTAAAATTCTCTCTAGAATTTCAAATCCATGGCCACATGTTTACAATTTCACGTCAAAAATTGCTAAAATTCCAGTTGAAATTTTTTCAAAGTCCCTTAAAAATTTTCCAATTTTTGTCCCAATTCTTCCCATTCCCATTGAAACTTTTCAAATCCCTCTCAAAATTAAAATTGTTGAAATTCTGTTGAAGCTTTTAAAATTCTCTCTAGAATTTTCAAAATCCATGTCCACATGTTTACAATTTCACGTCAAAAAATGGCTAAAATTCCAGTTGAAATTTTTTCAAAGTCCCTTAAAAATTTTCCAATTTTTGTCCCAATTCTTCCCATTCCCATTGAAACTTTTCAAATCCCTCTCCAAATTGTTGAAATTCTGTTGAAGCTTTTAAAATTCTCTCTAGAATTTTCAAAATCCATGGCCACATGTTTACAATTTCACGTCAAAAAATGGCTAAAATTCCAGTTGAAATTTTTTCAAAGTCCCTTAAAAATTTTCCAATTTTTGTCCCAATTCTTCCCATTCCCATTGAAACTTTTCAAATCCCTCTCAAAATTGTTGAAATTCTGTTGAAGCTTTTAAAATTCTCTCTAGAATTTTCAAAATCCATGGCCACATGTTTACAATTTCACATAAAAAATTGCTAAAATTCCAGTTGAAATTTTTTCAAAGTCCCTTAAAAATTTTCCAATTTTTGTCCCAATTCTTCCCATTCCCATTGAAACTTTTCAAATCCCTCTCAAAATTGTTGAAATTCTGTTGAAGCTTTTAAAATTCTCTCTAGAATTTTCAAAATCCATGGCCACATGTTTACAATTTCACGTCAAAAAATGGCTAAAATTCCAGCTGAAATTTTTTCAAAGTCCCTTAAAAATTTTCCAATTTTTGTCCCAATTCTTCCCATTCCCATTGAAACTTTTCAAATCCCTCTCCAAATTGTTGAAATTCTCTTGAAGCTTTTAAAATTCTTTCTAGAATTTTCAAAATCTATGTCCACATGTTTACAATTTCACGTAAAAAAATGGCTAAAATTCCAGTTGAAATTTTTTCAAAGTCCCTTAAAAATTTTCCAATTTTTGTCCCAATTCTTCCCATTCCCATTGAAACTTTTCAAATCCCTCTCAAAATTGTTGAAATTCTGTTGAACCTTTTAAACTTCTCTCTAGAATTTTCAAAATCCATGGCCACATGTTTACAATTTCACGTCAAAAAATTGCTAAAATTCCAGCTGAAATTTTTTCAAAGTCCCTTAAAAATTTTCCAATTTTTGTCCCAATTCTTCCCATTCCCATTGAAACTTTTCAAATCCCTCTCAAAATTGTTGAAATTCTGTTGAAGCTTTTAAAATTCTCTCTAGAATTTTCAAAATCCATGTCCACATGTTTACAATTTCACGTCAAAAAATGGCTAAAATTCCAGTTGAAATTTTTTCAAAGTCCCTTAAAAATTTTCCAATTTTTGTCCCAATTCTTCCCATTCCCATTGAAACTTTTCAAATCCCTCTCAAAATTGTTGAAATTCTGTTGAAGCTTTTAAAATTCTCTCTAGAATTTTCAAAATCCATGGCCACATGTTTACAATTTCACGTCAAAAAATGGCTAAAATTCCAGCTGAAATTTTTTCAAAGTCCCTTCAAAATTTTCCAATTTTTGTCCCAATTCTTCCCATTCCCATTGAAACTTTTCAAATCCCTCTCAAAATTGTTGAAATTCTCTTGAAGCTTTTAAAATTCTCTCTAGAATTTTCAAAATCCATGGCCACATGTTTACAATTTCACGTAAAAAAAATGCTAAAATTCCAGTTGAAATTTTTTCAAAGTCCCTTAAAAATTTTCCAATTTTTGTCCCAATTCTTCCCATTCCCATTGAAACTTTTCAAATCCCTCTCAAAATTGTTGAAATTCTCTTGAAGCTTTTAAAATTCTCTCTAGAATTTTCAAAATCCATGGCCACATGTTTACAATTTCACGTAACAAAATGGCTAAAATTCCAGTTGAAATTTTTTCAAAGTCCCTTAAAAATTTTCCAATTTTTGTCCCAATTCTTCCCATTCCCATTGAAACTTTTCAAATCCCTCTCAAAATTGTTGAAATTCTGTTGAAGCTTTTAAAATTCTCTCTAGAATTTTCAAAATCCATGTCCACATGTTTACAATTTCACGTCAAAAAATGGCTAAAATTCCAGTTGAAATTTTTTCAAAGTCCCTTAAAAATTTTCCAATTTTTGTCCCAATTCTTCCCATTCCCATTGAAACTTTTCAAATCCCTCTCAAAATTGTTGAAATTCTGTTGAAGCTTTTAAAATTCTCTCTAGAATTTTCAAAATCCATGGCCACATGTTTACAATTTCACGTAAAAAAATGGCTAAAATTCCAGTTGAAATTTTTTCAAAGTCCCTTAAAAATTTTCCAATTTTTGTCCCAATTCTTCCCATTCCCATTGAAACTTTTCAAATCCCTCTCAAAATTGTTGAAATTCTCTTGAAGCTTTTAAAATTCTCTCTAGAATTTTCAAAATCCATGTCCACATGTTTACAATTTCACGTCAAAAAATGGCTAAAATTCCAGTTGAAATTTTTTCAAAGTCCCTTAAAAATTTTCCAATTTTTGTCCCAATTCTTCCCATTCCCATTGAAACTTTTCAAATCCCTCTCAAAATTGTTGAAATTCTCTTGAAGCTTTTAAAATTCTCTCTAGAATTTTCAAAATCCATGTCCACATGTTTACAATTTCACGTCAAAAAATGGCTAAAATTCCAGTTGAAATTTTTTCAAAGTCCCTTAAAAATTTTCCAATTTTTGTCCCAATTCTTCCCATTCCCATTGAAACTTTTCAAATCCCTCTCAAAATTGTTGAAATTCTCTTGAAGCTTTTAAAATTCTCTCTAGAATTTTCAAAATCCATGTCCACATGTTTACAATTTCACGTCAAAAAATGGCTAAAATTCCAGTTGAAATTTTTTCAGTCCCTTAAAAATTTTCCAATTTTTGTCCCAATTCTTCCCATTCCCATTGAAACCTTTCAAATCCCTCTCAAAATTGTTGAAATTCTCTTGAAGCTTTTAAAATTCTCTCTAGAATTTTCAAAATCCATGGCCACATGTTTACAATTTCACGTCAAAAAATGGCTAAAATTCCAGTTGAAATTTTTTCAAAGTCCCTTCAAAATTTTCCAATTTTTGTCCCAATTCTTCCCATTCCCATTGAAACTTTTCAAATCCCTCTCCAAATTGTTGAAATTCTGTTGAAGCTTTTAAAATTCTCTCTAGAATTTTCAAAATCCATGTCCACATGTTTACAATTTCACGTAAAAAAATGGCTAAAATTCCAGTTGAAATTTTTTCAAAGTCCCTTCAAAATTTTCCAATTTTTGTTCCAATTCTTCCCATTCCCATTGAAACTTTTCAAATCCCTCTCCAAATTGTTGAAATTCTCTCGAAGCTTTTAAAATTCTCTCTAGAATTTTCAAAATCCATGTCCACATGTTTACAATTTCACATCAAAAAATGCTAAAATTCCAGTTGAAATTTTTTCAAAGTCCCTTAAAAATTTTCCAATTTTTGTCCCAATTCTTCCCATTCCCATTGAAACTTTTCAAATCCCTCTCAAAATTGTTGAAATTCTCTTGAAGCTTTTAAAATTCTCTCTAGAATTTTCAAAATCCATGGCCACATGTTTACAATTTCACGTAACAAAATGGCTAAAATTCCAGTTGAAATTTTTTCAAAGTCCCTTAAAAATTTTCCAATTTTTGTCCCAATTCTTCCCATTCCCATTGAAACTTTTCAAATCCCTCTCAAAATTGTTGAAATTCTCTTGAAGCTTTTAAAATTCTCTCTAGAATTTTCAAAATCCATGGCCACATGTTTACAATTTCACGTCAAAAAATGGCTAAAATTCCAGCTGAAATTTTTTCAAAGTCCCTTAAAAATTTTCCAATTTTTGTCCCAATTCTTCCCATTCCCATTGAAACTTTTCAAATCCCTCTCAAAATTGTTGAAATTCTCTTGAAGCTTTTAAAATTCTCTCTAGAATTTTCAAAATCCATGTCCACATGTTTACAATTTCACGTCAAAAAATGGCTAAAATTCCAGTTGAAATTTTTTCAGTCCCTTAAAAATTTTCCAATTTTTGTCCCAATTCTTCCCATTCCCATTGAAACCTTTCAAATCCCTCTCAAAATTGTTGAAATTCTCTTGAAGCTTTTAAAATTCTCTCTAGAATTTTCAAAATCCATGGCCACATGTTTACAATTTCACGTCAAAAAATGGCTAAAATTCCAGTTGAAATTTTTTCAAAGTCCCTTAAAAATTTTCCAATTTTTGTCCCAATTCTTCCCATTCCCATTGAAACTTTTCAAATCCCTCTCAAAATTGTTGAAATTCTCTTGAAGCTTTTAAAATTCTCTCTAGAATTTTCAAAATCCATGTCCACATGTTTACAATTTCACGTCAAAAAATGGCTAAAATTCCAGTTGAAATTTTTTCAAAGTCCCTTAAAAATTTTCCAATTTTTGTCCCAATTCTTCCCATTCCCATTGAAACTTTTCAAATCCCTCTCAAAATTGTTGAAATTCTCTTGAAGCTTTTAAAATTCTCTCTAGAATTTTCAAAATCCATGTCCACATGTTTACAATTTCACGTCAAAAAATGGCTAAAATTCCAGTTGAAATTTTTTCAGTCCCTTAAAAATTTTCCAATTTTTGTCCCAATTCTTCCCATTCCCATTGAAACCTTTCAAATCCCTCTCAAAATTGTTGAAATTCTCTTGAAGCTTTTAAAATTCTCTCTAGAATTTTCAAAATCCATGGCCACATGTTTACAATTTCACGTCAAAAAATGGCTAAAATTCCAGTTGAAATTTTTTCAAAGTCCCTTAAAAATTTTCCAATTTTTGTCCCAATTCTTCCCATTCCCATTGAAACTTTTCAAATCCCTCTCCAAATTGTTGAAATTCTGTTGAAGCTTTTAAAATTCTCTCTAGAATTTTCAAAATCCATGTCCACATGTTTACAATTTCACGTAAAAAAATGGCTAAAATTCCAGTTGAAATTTTTTCAAAGTCCCTTCAAAATTTTCCAATTTTTGTTCCAATTCTTCCCATTCCCATTGAAACTTTTCAAATCCCTCTCCAAATTGTTGAAATTCTCTCGAAGCTTTTAAAATTCTCTCTAGAATTTTCAAAATCCATGTCCACATGTTTACAATTTCACATCAAAAAATGCTAAAATTCCAGTTGAAATTTTTTCAAAGTCCCTTAAAAATTTTCCAATTTTTGTCCCAATTCTTCCCATTCCCATTGAAACTTTTCAAATCCCTCTCAAAATTGTTGAAATTCTCTTGAAGCTTTTAAAATTCTCTCTAGAATTTTCAAAATCCATGGCCACATGTTTACAATTTCACGTAACAAAATGGCTAAAATTCCAGTTGAAATTTTTTCAAAGTCCCTTAAAAATTTTCCAATTTTTGTCCCAATTCTTCCCATTCCCATTGAAACTTTTCAAATCCCTCTCAAAATTGTTGAAATTCTCTTGAAGCTTTTAAAATTCTCTCTAGAATTTTCAAAATCCATGTCCACATGTTTACAATTTCACGTCAAAAAATGGCTAAAATTCCAGTTGAAATTTTTTCAAAGTCCCTTAAAAATTTTCCAATTTTTGTCCCAATTCTTCCCATTCCCATTGAAACTTTTCAAATCCCTCTCAAAATTGTTGAAATTCTGTTGAAGCTTTTAAAATTCTCTCTAGAATTTTCAAAATCCATGGCCACATGTTTACAATTTCACGTAACAAAATGGCTAAAATTCCAGTTGAAATTTTTTCAAAGTCCCTTAAAAATTTTCCAATTTTTGTACCAATTCTTCCCATTCCCATTGAAACTTTTCAAATCCCTCTCAAAATTGTTGAAATTCTCTTGAAGCTTTTAAAATTCTCTCTAGAATTTTCAAAATCCATGTCCACATGTTTACAATTTCACGTCAAAAAATGGCTAAAATTCCAGTTGAAATTTTTTCAAAGTCCCTTAAAAGTTTTCCAATTTTTGTCCCAATTCTTCCCATTCCCATTGAAACTTTTCAAATCCCTCTCAAAATTGTTGAAATTCTGTTGAAGCTTTTAAAATTCTCTCTAGAATTTTCAAAATCCATGTCCACATGTTTACAATTTCATGTCAAAAAATGGCTAAAATTCCAGTTGAAATTTTTTCAAAGTCCCTTCAAAATTTTCCAATTTTTGTCCCAATTCTTCCCATTCCCATTGAAACTTTTCAAATCCCTCTCAAAATTGTTGAAATTCTCTTGAAGCTTTTAAAATTCTCTCTAGAATTTTCAAAATCCATGTCCACATGTTTACAATTTCATGTCAAAAAATGGCTAAAATTCCAGTTGAAATTTTTTCAGTCCCTTAAAAATTTTCCAATTTTTGTCCCAATTCTTCCCATTCCCATTGAAACCTTTCAAATCCCTCTCAAAATTGTTGAAATTCTCTTGAAGCTTTTAAAATTCTCTCTAGAATTTTCAAAATCCATGTCCACATGTTTACAATTTCACGTCAAAAAATGGCTAAAATTCCAGTTGAAATTTTTTCAAAGTCCCTTAAAAATTTTCCAATTTTTGTCCCAATTCTTCCCATTCCCATTGAAACTTTTCAAATCCCTCTCCAAATTGTTGAAATTCTGTTGAAGCTTTTAAAATTCTCTCTAGAATTTTCAAAATCCATGGCCACATGTTTACAATTTCACGTAACAAAATGGCTAAAATTCCAGTTGAAATTTTTTCAAAGTCCCTTAAAAATTTTCCAATTTTTGTCCCAATTCTTCCCATTCCCATTGAAACTTTTCAAATCCCTCTCAAAATTGTTGAAATTCTGTTGAAGCTTTTAAAATTCTCTCTAGAATTTTCAAAATCCATGGCCACATGTTTACAATTTCACATAAAAAATTGCTAAAATTCCAGTTGAAATTTTTTCAAAGTCCCTTAAAAATTTTCCAATTTTTGTCCCAATTCTTCCCATTCCCATTGAAACTTTTCAAATCCCTCTCAAAATTGTTGAAATTCTGTTGAAGCTTTTAAAATTCTCTCTAGAATTTTCAAAATCCATGGCCACATGTTTACAATTTCACGTCAAAAAATGGCTAAAATTCCAGCTGAAATTTTTTCAAAGTCCCTTAAAAATTTTCCAATTTTTGTCCCAATTCTTCCCATTCCCATTGAAACTTTTCAAATCCCTCTCAAAATTGTTGAAATTCTCTTGAAGCTTTTAAAATTCTCTCTAGAATTTTCAAAATCCATGGCCACATGTTTACAATTTCACGTAAAAAAAATGCTAAAATTCCAGTTGAAATTTTTTCAAAGTCCCTTAAAAATTTTCCAATTTTTGTCCCAATTCTTCCCATTCCCATTGAAACTTTTCAAATCCCTCTCAAAATTGTTGAAATTCTCTTGAAGCTTTTAAAATTCTCTCTAGAATTTTCAAAATCCATGGCCACATGTTTACAATTTCACGTAACAAAATGGCTAAAATTCCAGTTGAAATTTTTTCAAAGTCCCTTAAAAATTTTCCAATTTTTGTCCCAATTCTTCCCATTCCCATTGAAACTTTTCAAATCCCTCTCAAAATTGTTGAAATTCTCTTGAAGCTTTTAAAATTCTCTCTAGAATTTTCAAAATCCATGTCCACATGTTTACAATTTCACGTCAAAAAATGGCTAAAATTCCAGTTGAAATTTTTTCAAAGTCCCTTAAAAATTTTCCAATTTTTGTCCCAATTCTTCCCATTCCCATTGAAACTTTTCAAATCCCTCTCAAAATTGTTGAAATTCTCTTGAAGCTTTTAAAATTCTCTCTAGAATTTTCAAAATCCATGGCCACATGTTTACAATTTCACGTAACAAAATGGCTAAAATTCCAGTTGAAATTTTTTCAAAGTCCCTTAAAAATTTTCCAATTTTTGTCCCAATTCTTCCCATTCCCATTGAAACTTTTCAAATCCCTCTCAAAATTGTTGAAATTCTCTTGAAGCTTTTAAAATTCTCTCTAGAATTTTCAAAATCCATGTCCACATGTTTACAATTTCACGTCAAAAAATGGCTAAAATTCCAGTTGAAATTTTTTCAAAGTCCCTTAAAAATTTTCCAATTTTTGTCCCAATTCTTCCCATTCCCATTGAAACTTTTCAAATCCCTCTCAAAATTGTTGAAATTCTCTTGAAGCTTTTAAAATTCTCTCTAGAATTTTCAAAATCCATGTCCACATGTTTACAATTTCATGTCAAAAAATGGCTAAAATTCCAGTTGAAATTTTTTCAAAGTCCCTTAAAAATTTTCCAATTTTTGTCCCAATTCTTCCCATTCCCATTGAAACTTTTCAAATCCCTCTCAAAATTGTTGAAATTCTCTTGAAGCTTTTAAAATTCTCTCTAGAATTTTCAAAATCCATGGCCACATGTTTACAATTTCACGTCAAAAAATGGCTAAAATTCCAGTTGAAATTTTTTCAAAGTCCCTTCAAAATTTTCCAATTTTTGTCCCAATTCTTCCCATTCCCATTGAAACTTTTCAAATCCCTCTCCAAATTGTTGAAATTCTGTTGAAGCTTTTAAAATTCTCTCTAGAATTTTCAAAATCCATGTCCACATGTTTACAATTTCACGTAAAAAAATGGCTAAAATTCCAGTTGAAATTTTTTCAAAGTCCCTTAAAAGTTTTCCAATTTTTGTCCCAATTCTTCCCATTCCCATTGAAACTTTTCAAATCCCTCTCAAAATTGTTGAAATTCTCTCGAAGCTTTTAAAATTCTCTCTAGAATTTTCAAAATCCATGTCCACATGTTTACAATTTCACATCAAAAAATGCTAAAATTCCAGTTGAAATTTTTTCAAAGTCCCTTAAAAATTTTCCAATTTTTGTCCCAATTCTTCCCATTCCCATTGAAACTTTTCAAATCCCTCTCAAAATTGTTGAAATTCTCTTGAAGCTTTTAAAATTCTCTCTAGAATTTTCAAAATCCATGGCCACATGTTTACAATTTCACGTCAAAAAATGGCTAAAATTCCAGTTGAAATTTTTTCAAAGTCCCTTAAAAATTTTCCAATTTTTGTCCCAATTCTTCCCATTCCCATTGAAACTTTTCAAATCCCTCTCAAAATTGTTGAAATTCTGTTGAAGCTTTTAAAATTCTCTCTAGAATTTTCAAAATCCATGGCCACATGTTTACAATTTCACGTAACAAAATGGCTAAAATTCCAGTTGAAATTTTTTCAAAGTCCCTTAAAAAATTTCCAATTTTTGTCCCAATTCTTCCCATTCCCATTGAAACTTTTCAAATCCCTCTCAAAATTGTTGAAATTCTCTTGAAGCTTTTAAAATTCTCTCTAGAATTTTCAAAATCCATGTCCACATGTTTACAATTTCACGTCAAAAAATGGCTAAAATTCCAGTTGAAATTTTTTCAAAGTCCCTTAAAAGTTTTCCAATTTTTGTCCCAATTCTTCCCATTCCCATTGAAACTTTTCAAATCCCTCTCAAAATTGTTGAAATTCTCTTGAAGCTTTTAAAATTCTCTCTAGAATTTTCAAAATCCATGGCCACATGTTTACAATTTCACGTCAAAAAATGGCTAAAATTCCAGCTGAAATTTTTTCAAAGTCCCTTAAAAATTTTCCAATTTTTGTCCCAATTCTTCCCATTCCCATTGAAACTTTTCAAATCCCTCTCAAAATTGTTGAAATTCTCTTGAAGCTTTTAAAATTCTCTCTAGAATTTTCAAAATCCATGGCCACATGTTTACAATTTCACGTTAAAAAAATGCTAAAATTCCAGTTGAAATTTTTTCAAAGTCCCTTAAAAATTTTCCAATTTTTGTCCCAATTCTTCCCATTCCCATTGAAACTTTTCAAATCCCTCTCAAAATTGTTGAAATTCTCTTGAAGCTTTTAAAATTCTCTCTAGAATTTTCAAAATCCATGGCCACATGTTTACAATTTCACGTAACAAAATGGCTAAAATTCCAGTTGAAATTTTTTCAAAGTCCCTTAAAAATTTTCCAATTTTTGTCCCAATTCTTCCCATTCCCATTGAAACTTTTCAAATCCCTCTCAAAATTGTTGAAATTCTCTTGAAGCTTTTAAAATTCTCTCTAGAATTTTCAAAATCCATGGCCACATGTTTACAATTTCACGTCAAAAAATGGCTAAAATTCCAGTTGAAATTTTTTCAAAGTCCCTTAAAAATTTTCCAATTTTTGTCCCAATTCTTCCCATTCCCATTGAAACTTTTCAAATCCCTCTCAAAATTGTTGAAATTCTCTTGAAGCTTTTAAAATTCTCTCTAGAATTTTCAAAATCCATGGCCACATGTTTACAATTTCACGTAACAAAATGGCTAAAATTCCAGTTGAAATTTTTTCAAAGTCCCTTAAAAATTTTCCAATTTTTGTCCCAATTCTTCCCATTCCCATTGAAACTTTTCAAATCCCTCTCAAAATTGTTGAAATTCTCTTGAAGCTTTTAAAATTCTCTCTAGAATTTTCAAAATCCATGTCCACATGTTTACAATTTCACGTCAAAAAATGGCTAAAATTCCAGTTGAAATTTTTTCAAAGTCCCTTAAAAATTTTCCAATTTTTGTCCCAATTCTTCCCATTCCCATTGAAACTTTTCAAATCCCTCTCAAAATTGTTGAAATTCTCTTGAAGCTTTTAAAATTCTCTCTAGAATTTTCAAAATCCATGTCCACATGTTTACAATTTCATGTCAAAAAATGGCTAAAATTCCAGTTGAAATTTTTTCAAAGTCCCTTAAAAGTTTTCCAATTTTTGTCCCAATTCTTCCCATTCCCATTGAAACTTTTCAAATCCCTCTCAAAATTGTTGAAATTCTCTTGAAGCTTTTAAAATTCTCTCTAGAATTTTCAAAATCCATGTCCACATGTTTACAATTTCATGTCAAAAAATGGCTAAAATTCCAGTTGAAATTTTTTCAAAGTCCCTTAAAAATTTTCCAATTTTTGTCCCAATTCTTCCCATTCCCATTGAAACCTTTCAAATCCCTCTCAAAATTGTTGAAATTCTCTTGAAGCTTTTAAAATTCTCTCTAGAATTTTCAAAATCCATGGCCACATGTTTACAATTTCACGTCAAAAAATGGCTAAAATTCCAGTTGAAATTTTTTCAAAGTCCCTTCAAAATTTTCCAATTTTTGTCCCAATTCTTCCCATTCCCATTGAAACTTTTCAAATCCCTCTCCAAATTGTTGAAATTCTGTTGAAGCTTTTAAAATTCTCTCTAGAATTTTCAAAATCCATGTCCACATGTTTACAATTTCACGTAAAAAAATGGCTAAAATTCCAGTTGAAATTTTTTCAAAGTCCCTTAAAAGTTTTCCAATTTTTGTCCCAATTCTTCCCATTCCCATTGAAACTTTTCAAATCCCTCTCAAAATTGTTGAAATTCTCTCGAAGCTTTTAAAATTCTCTCTAGAATTTTCAAAATCCATGTCCACATGTTTACAATTTCACATCAAAAAATGCTAAAATTCCAGTTGAAATTTTTTCAAAGTCCCTTCAAAATTTTCCAATTTTTGTCCCAATTCTTCCCATTCCCATTGAAACTTTTCAAATCCCTCTCAAAATTGTTGAAATTCTGTTGAAGCTTTTAAAATTCTCTCTAGAATTTTCAAAATCCATGTCCACATGTTTACAATTTCACGTCACAAAATGGCTAAAATTCCAGTTGAAATTTTTTCAAAGTCCCTTAAAAATTTTCCAATTTTTGTCCCAATTCTTCCCATTCCCATTGAAACTTTTCAAATCCCTCTCAAAATTGTTGAAATTCTCTTGAAGCTTTTAAAATTCTCTCTAGAATTTTCAAAATCCATGTCCACATGTTTACAATTTCACGTCAAAAAATGGCTAAAATTCCAGTTGAAATTTTTTCAAAGTCCCTTAAAAATTTTCCAATTTTTGTCCCAATTCTTCCCATTCCCATTGAAACTTTTCAAATCCCTCTCAAAATTGTTGAAATTCTGTTGAAGCTTTTAAAATTCTCTCTAGAATTTTCAAAATCCATGGCCACATGTTTACAATTTCACGTAACAAAATGGCTAAAATTCCAGTTGAAATTTTTTCAAAGTCCCTTAAAAATTTTCCAATTTTTGTCCCAATTCTTCCCATTCCCATTGAAACTTTTCAAATCCCTCTCAAAATTGTTGAAATTCTCTTGAAGCTTTTAAAATTCTCTCTAGAATTTTCAAAATCCATGTCCACATGTTTACAATTTCATGTCAAAAAATGGCTAAAATTCCAGTTGAAATTTTTTCAAAGTCCCTTAAAAATTTTCCAATTTTTGTCCCAATTCTTCCCATTCCCATTGAAACTTTTCAAATCCCTCTCAAAATTGTTGAAATTCTCTTGAAGCTTTTAAAATTCTCTCTAGAATTTTCAAAATCCATGTCCACATGTTTACAATTTCACGTCAAAAAATGGCTAAAATTCCAGTTGAAATTTTTTCAGTCCCTTAAAAATTTTCCAATTTTTGTCCCAATTCTTCCCATTCCCATTGAAACCTTTCAAATCCCTCTCAAAATTGTTGAAATTCTCTTGAAGCTTTTAAAATTCTCTCTAGAATTTTCAAAATCCATGTCCACATGTTTACAATTTCACGTCAAAAAATGGCTAAAATTCCAGTTGAAATTTTTTCAAAGTCCCTTAAAAGTTTTCCAATTTTTGTCCCAATTCTTCCCATTCCCATTGAAACTTTTCAAATCCCTCTCAAAATTGTTGAAATTCTGTTGAAGCTTTTAAAATTCTCTCTAGAATTTTCAAAATCCATGTCCACATGTTTACAATTTCACGTCAAAAAATGGCTAAAATTCCAGTTGAAATTTTTTCAAAGTCCCTTAAAAGTTTTCCAATTTTTGTCCCAATTCTTCCCATTCCCATTGAAACTTTTCAAATCCCTCTCAAAATTGTTGAAATTCTCTTGAAGCTTTTAAAATTCTTTCTAGAATTTTCAAAATCCATGTCCACATGTTTACAATTTCACGTCAAAAAATTGCTAAAATTCCAGTTGAAATTTTTTCAAAGTCCCTTAAAAATTTTCCAATTTTTGTCCCAATTCTTCCCATTCCCATTGAAACTTTTCAAATCCCTCTCAAAATTGTTGAAATTCTGTTGAAGCTTTTAAAATTCTCTCTAGAATTTTCAAAATCCATGTCCACATGTTTACAATTTCATGTCAAAAAATGGCTAAAATTCCAGTTGAAATTTTTTCAAAGTCCCTTAAAAATTTTCCAATTTTTGTCCCAATTCTTCCCATTCCCATTGAAACTTTTCAAATCCCTCTCAAAATTGTTGAAATTCTCTTGAAGCTTTTAAAATTCTTTCTAGAATTTTCAAAATCCATGTCCACATGTTTACAATTTCACGTCAAAAAATTGCTAAAATTCCAGTTGAAATTTTTTCAGTCCCTTAAAAATTTTCCAATTTTTGTCCCAATTCTTCCCATTCCCATTGAAACTTTTCAAATCCCTCTCAAAATTGTTGAAATTCTCTTGAAGCTTTTAAAATTCTCTCTAGAATTTTCAAAATCCATGTCCACATGTTTACAATTTCACGTCAAAAAATGGCTAAAATTCCAGTTGAAATTTTTTCAAAGTCCCTTCAAAGTTTTCCAATTTTTGTCCCAATTCTTCCCATTCCCATTGAAACTTTTCAAATCCCTCTCAAAATTGTTGAAATTCTGTTGAAGCTTTTAAAATTCTCTCTAGAATTTTCAAAATCCATGTCCACATGTTTACAATTTCACGTAAAAAAATGGCTAAAATTCCAGTTGAAATTTTTTCAAAGTCCCTTAAAAGTTTTCCAATTTTTGTCCCAATTCTTCCCATTCCCATTGAAACTTTTCAAATCCCTCTCAAAATTGTTGAAATTCTCTTGAAGCTTTTAAAATTCTCTCTAGAATTTTCAAAATCCATGTCCACATGTTTACAATTTCACGTCAAAAAATGGCTAAAATTCCAGTTGAAATTTTTTCAAAGTCCCTTAAAAATTTTCCAATTTTTGTCCCAATTCTTCCCATTCCCATTGAAACTTTTCAAATCCCTCTCAAAATTGTTGAAATTCTCTTGAAGCTTTTAAAATTCTCTCTAGAATTTTCAAAATCCATGTCCACATGTTTACAATTTCACGTCAAAAAATTGCTAAAATTCCAGTTGAAATTTTTTCAAAGTCCCTTAAAAATTTTCCAATTTTTGTCCCAATTCTTCCCATTCCCATTGAAACTTTTCAAATCCCTCTCAAAATTGTTGAAATTCTGTTGAAGCTTTTAAAATTCTCTCTAGAATTTTCAAAATCCATGGCCACATGTTTACAATTTCACGTCAAAAAATTGCTAAAATTCCAGTTGAAATTTTTTCAAAGTCCCTTCAAAATTTTCCAATTTTTGTCCCAATTCTTCCCATTCCCATTGAAACTTTTCAAATCCCTCTCCAAATTGTTGAAATTCTGTTGAAGCTTTTAAAATTCTCTCTAGAATTTTCAAAATCCATGTCCACATGTTTACAATTTCACGTAAAAAAATGGCTAAAATTCCAGTTGAAATTTTTTCAAAGTCCCTTAAAAGTTTTCCAATTTTTGTCCCAATTCTTCCCATTCCCATTGAAACTTTTCAAATCCCTCTCAAAATTGTTGAAATTCTGTTGAAGCTTTTAAAATTCTCTCTAGAATTTTCAAAATCCATGTCCACATGTTTACAATTTCATGTCAAAAAATGGCTAAAATTCCAGTTGAAATTTTTTCAAAGTCCCTTAAAAATTTTCCAATTTTTGTCCCAATTCTTCCCATTCCCATTGAAACTTTTCAAATCCCTCTCAAAATTGTTGAAATTCTCTTGAAGCTTTTAAAATTCTCTCTAGAATTTTCAAAATCCATGTCCACATGTTTACAATTTCACGTCAAAAAATGGCTAAAATTCCAGTTGAAATTTTTTCAGTCCCTTAAAAATTTTCCAATTTTTGTCCCAATTCTTCCCATTCCCATTGAAACCTTTCAAATCCCTCTCAAAATTGTTGAAATTCTCTTGAAGCTTTTAAAATTCTCTCTAGAATTTTCAAAATCCATGTCCACATGTTTACAATTTCACGTCAAAAAATGGCTAAAATTCCAGTTGAAATTTTTTCAAAGTCCCTTCAAAGTTTTCCAATTTTTGTCCCAATTCTTCCCATTCCCATTGAAACTTTTCAAATCCCTCTCAAAATTGTTGAAATTCTGTTGAAGCTTTTAAAATTCTCTCTAGAATTTTCAAAATCCATGTCCACATGTTTACAATTTCACGTAAAAAAATGGCTAAAATTCCAGTTGAAATTTTTTCAAAGTCCCTTAAAAGTTTTCCAATTTTTGTCCCAATTCTTCCCATTCCCATTGAAACTTTTCAAATCCCTCTCAAAATTGTTGAAATTCTCTTGAAGCTTTTAAAATTCTCTCTAGAATTTTCAAAATCCATGTCCACATGTTTACAATTTCACGTAAAAAAATGGCTAAAATTCCAGTTGAAATTTTTTCAAAGTCCCTTAAAAGTTTTCCAATTTTTGTCCCAATTCTTCCCATTCCCATTGAAACTTTTCAAATCCCTCTCAAAATTGTTGAAATTCTCTTGAAGCTTTTAAAATTCTTTCTAGAATTTTCAAAATCCATGTCCACATGTTTACAATTTCACGTCAAAAAATGGCTAAAATTCCAGTTGAAATTTTTTCAAAGTCCCTTAAAAATTTTCCAATTTTTGTCCCAATTCTTCCCATTCCCATTGAAACTTTTCAAATCCCTCTCAAAATTGTTGAAATTCTGTTGAAGCTTTTAAAATTCTCTCTAGAATTTTCAAAATCCATGGCCACATGTTTACAATTTCACGTAACAAAATGGCTAAAATTCCAGTTGAAATTTTTTCAAAGTCCCTTCAAAATTTTCCAATTTTTGTCCCAATTCTTCCCATTCCCATTGAAACTTTTCAAATCCCTCTCAAAATTGTTGAAATTCTCTTGAAGCTTTTAAAATTCTCTCTAGAATTTTCAAAATCCATGTCCACATGTTTACAATTTCACGTCAAAAAATGGCTAAAATTCCAGTTGAAATTTTTTCAAAGTCCCTTAAAAGTTTTCCAATTTTTGTCCCAATTCTTCCCATTCCCATTGAAACTTTTCAAATCCCTCTCAAAATTGTTGAAATTCTGTTGAAGCTTTTAAAATTCTCTCTAGAATTTTCAAATCCATGTCCACATGTTTACAATTTCATGTCAAAAAATGGCTAAAATTCCAGTTGAAATTTTTTCAAAGTCCCTTAAAAATTTTCCAATTTTTGTCCCAATTCTTCCCATTCCCATTGAAACTTTTCAAATCCCTCTCAAAATTGTTGAAATTCTCTTGAAGCTTTTAAAATTCTCTCTAGAATTTTCAAAATCCATGTCCACATGTTTACAATTTCACGTCAAAAAATGGCTAAAATTCCAGTTGAAATTTTTTCAGTCCCTTAAAAATTTTCCAATTTTTGTCCCAATTCTTCCCATTCCCATTGAAACCTTTCAAATCCCTCTCAAAATTGTTGAAATTCTCTTGAAGCTTTTAAAATTCTCTCTAGAATTTTCAAAATCCATGTCCACATGTTTACAATTTCACGTAAAAAAATGGCTAAAATTCCAGTTGAAATTTTTTCAAAGTCCCTTAAAAGTTTTCCAATTTTTGTCCCAATTCTTCCCATTCCCATTGAAACTTTTCAAATCCCTCTCAAAATTGTTGAAATTCTCTTGAAGCTTTTAAAATTCTCTCTAGAATTTTCAAAATCCATGTCCACATGTTTACAATTTCACGTCAAAAAATGGCTAAAATTCCAGTTGAAATTTTTTCAAAGTCCCTTAAAAATTTTCCAATTTTTGTCCCAATTCTTCCCATTCCCATTGAAACTTTTCAAATCCCTCTCAAAATTGTTGAAATTCTCTTGAAGCTTTTAAAATTCTTTCTAGAATTTTCAAAATCCATGTCCACATGTTTACAATTTCACGTCAAAAAATTGCTAAAATTCCAGTTGAAATTTTTTCAAAGTCCCTTAAAAATTTTCCAATTTTTGTCCCAATTCTTCCCATTCCCATTGAAACTTTTCAAATCCCTCTCAAAATTGTTGAAATTCTGTTGAAGCTTTTAAAATTCTCTCTAGAATTTTCAAAATCCATGGCCACATGTTTACAATTTCACGTCAAAAAATTGCTAAAATTCCAGTTGAAATTTTTTCAAAGTCCCTTCAAAATTTTCCAATTTTTGTCCCAATTCTTCCCATTCCCATTGAAACTTTTCAAATCCCTCTCCAAATTGTTGAAATTCTGTTGAAGCTTTTAAAATTCTCTCTAGAATTTTCAAAATCCATGTCCACATGTTTACAATTTCACGTAAAAAAATGGCTAAAATTCCAGTTGAAATTTTTTCAAAGTCCCTTAAAAGTTTTCCAATTTTTGTCCCAATTCTTCCCATTCCCATTGAAACTTTTCAAATCCCTCTCAAAATTGTTGAAATTCTCTCGAAGCTTTTAAAATTCTCTCTAGAATTTTCAAAATCCATGTCCACATGTTTACAATTTCACATCAAAAAATGCTAAAATTCCAGTTGAAATTTTTTCAAAGTCCCTTCAAAATTTTCCAATTTTTGTCCCAATTCTTCCCATTCCCATTGAAACTTTTCAAATCCCTCTCAAAATTGTTGAAATTCTGTTGAAGCTTTTAAAATTCTCTCTAGAATTTTCAAAATCCATGTCCACATGTTTACAATTTCACGTAACAAAATGGCTAAAATTCCAGTTGAAATTTTTTCAAAGTCCCTTAAAAATTTTCCAATTTTTGTCCCAATTCTTCCCATTCCCATTGAAACTTTTCAAATCCCTCTCAAAATTGTTGAAATTCTCTTGAAGCTTTTAAAATTCTCTCTAGAATTTTCAAAATCCATGTCCACATGTTTACAATTTCACGTCAAAAAATGGCTAAAATTCCAGTTGAAATTTTTTCAAAGTCCCTTAAAAATTTTCCAATTTTTGTCCCAATTCTTCCCATTCCCATTGAAACTTTTCAAATCCCTCTCAAAATTGTTGAAATTCTGTTGAAGCTTTTAAAATTCTCTCTAGAATTTTCAAAATCCATGTCCACATGTTTACAATTTCACGTAAAAAAATGGCTAAAATTCCAGTTGAAATTTTTTCAAAGTCCCTTAAAAGTTTTCCAATTTTTGTCCCAATTCTTCCCATTCCCATTGAAACTTTTCAAATCCCTCTCAAAATTGTTGAAATTCTCTCGAAGCTTTTAAAATTCTCTCTAGAATTTTCAAAATCCATGTCCACATGTTTACAATTTCACATCAAAAAATGCTAAAATTCCAGTTGAAATTTTTTCAAAGTCCCTTCAAAATTTTCCAATTTTTGTCCCAATTCTTCCCATTCCCATTGAAACTTTTCAAATTTGTTGAAATTCTGTTGAAGCTTTTAAAATTCTCTCTAGAATTTTCAAAATCCATGTCCACATGTTTACAATTTCACGTAACAAAATGGCTAAAATTCCAGTTGAAATTTTTTCAAAGTCCCTTAAAAATTTTCCAATTTTTGTCCCAATTCTTCCCATTCCCATTGAAACTTTTCAAATCCCTCTCAAAATTGTTGAAATTCTCTTGAAGCTTTTAAAATTCTCTCTAGAATTTTCAAAATCCATGTCCACATGTTTACAATTTCACGTCAAAAAATGGCTAAAATTCCAGTTGAAATTTTTCAAAGTCCCTTAAAAATTTTCCAATTTTTGTCCCAATTCTTCCATTCCATTGAAACTTTTCAAATCCCTCTCAAAATTGTTGAAATTCTGTTGAAGCTTTTAAAATTCTCTCTAGAATTTTCAAAATCCATGGCCACATGTTTACAATTTCACGTAACAAAATGGCTAAAATTCCAGTTGAAATTTTTTCAAAGTCCCTTAAAAATTTTCCAATTTTTGTCCCAATTCTTCCCATTCCCATTGAAACTTTTCAAATCCCTCTCAAAATTGTTGAAATTCTCTTGAAGCTTTTAAAATTCTCTCTAGAATTTTCAAAATCCATGTCCACATGTTTACAATTTCACGTCAAAAATGGCTAAAATTCCAGTTGAAATTTTTTCAAAGTCCCTTAAAAGTTTTCCAATTTTGTCCCAATTCTTCCCATTCCCATTGAAACTTTTCAAATCCCTCTCAAAATTGTTGAAATTCTGTTGAAGCTTTTAAAATTCTCTCTAGAATTTTCAAAATCCATGTCCACATGTTTACAATTTCATGTCAAAAAATGGCTAAAATTCCAGTTGAAATTTTTTCAAAGTCCCTTAAAAATTTTCCAATTTTTGTCCCAATTCTTCCCCTTCCCATTGAAACTTTTCAAATCCCTCTCAAAATTGTTGAAATTCTCTTGAAGCTTTTAAAATTCTCTCTAGAATTTTCAAAATCCATGTCCACATGTTTACAATTTCACGTCAAAAAATGGCTAAAATTCCAGTTGAAATTTTTTCAAAGTCCCTTAAAAATTTTCCAATTTTTGTCCCAATTCTTCCCATTCCCATTGAAACTTTTCAAATCCCTCTCAAAATTGTTGAAATTCTCTTGAAGCTTTTAAAATTCTCTCTAGAATTTTCAAAATCCATGTCCACATGTTTACAATTTCACGTAAAAAAATTGCTAAAATTCCAGCTGAAATTTTTTCAAAGTCCCTTAAAAATTTTTCCAATTTTTGTCCCAATTCTTCCCATTCCCATTGAAACTTTTCAAATCCCTCTCCAAATTGTTGAAATTCTCTTGAAGCTTTTAAAATTCTCTCTAGAATTTTCAAAATCCATGTCCACATGTTTACAATTTCACGTCAAAAATGGCTAAAATTCCAGTTGGAAATTTTTTCAAAGTCCCTTAAAAATTTTCCAATTTTTGTCCCAATTCTTCCCATTCCCATTGAAACTTTTCAAATCCCTCTCAAAATTGTTGAGATTCTCTTGAAGCTTTTAAAATTCTCTCTAGAATTTTTAAAATCCACTTCAACATGTTTACAATTTCACGTAAAAAAAATGCTAAAATTCCAGTTGAAATTTTTTTCAAAGTCCCTGAAAAATTTTCCAATTTTTGTCCCAATTCTTCCATTCCCATTGAAACCTTTCAAATCCCTCTCAAAATTGTTGAAATTCTCTTGAAGCTTTTAAAATTCTCTCTAGAATTTTCAAAATCCATGTCCACATGTTTACAATTTCACGTAACAAAATGGCTAAAATTCCAGTTGAAATTTTTTCAAAGTCCCTTCAAAATTTTCCAATTTTTGTCCCAATTCTTCCCATTCCCATTGAAACTTTTCAAATCCCTCTCCAAATTGTTGAAATTCTGTTGAAGCTTTAAAATTCTCTCTAGAATTTTCAAAATCCATGTCCACATGTTTACAATTTCACGTAAAAAATGGCTAAAATTCAGTTGAAATTTTTTCAAAGTCCCTTAAAAGTTTTCAATTTTTGTCCCAATTCTTCCCATTCCCATTGAAACTTTTCAAATCCCTCTCAAAATTGTTGAAATTCTCTTGAAGCTTTTAAAATTCTCTCTAGAATTTTCAAAATCCATGTCCACATGTTTACAATTTCACATCAAAAAATGCTAAAATTCCAGTTGAAATTTTTTCAAAGTCCCTTCAAAATTTTCCAATTTTTGTCCCAATTCTTCCATTCCCATTGAAACTTTTCAAATCCCTCTCAAAATTGTTGAAATTCTGTTGAAGCTTTTAAAATTCTCTCTAGAATTTT
>NW_028115021.1:0-62630 GCF_964273445.1 Streptopelia decaocto
GGCTAAAATGCCAGTTGAAATTTTTTCAAAGTCCCTTAAAAATTTTCCAATTTTGTCCCAATTCTTCCCATTCCCATTGAAACTTTTCAAATCCCTCTCAAAATTGTTGAAATTCTCTTGAAGCTTTTAAAATTCTCTCTAGAATTTTCAAAATCCATGTCCACATGTTTACAATTTCACGTCAAAAAATTGCTAAAATTCCAGTTGCAATTTTTTCAAAGTCCCTTAAAAATTTTCCAATTTTTGCCCCAATTCTTCCCATTCCCATTGAAACTTTTCAAATCCCTCTCAAAATTGTTGAAATTCTCTTGAAGCTTTTAAAATTCTCTCTAGAATTTTCAAAATCCATGTCCACATGTTTACAATTTCACGTCAAAAAATGGCTAAAATTCCAGTTGAAATTTTTTCAAAGTCCCTTAAAAATTTTCCAATTTTTGTCCCAATTCTTCCCATTCCCATTGAAACTTTTCAAATCCCTCTCAAAATTGTTGAAATTCTGTTGAAGCTTTTAAAATTCTCTCTAGAATTTTCAAAAACCACTTCAACATGTTTACAATTTCACGTCAAAAAATTGCTAAAATTCCAGTTGAAATTTTTTCAAAGTCCCTTAAAAATTTTCCAATTTTTGCCCCAATTCTTCCCATTCCCATTGAAACTTTTCAAATCCCTCTCAAAATTGTTGAAATTCTGTTGAAGCTTTTAAAATTCTCTCTAGAATTTTCAAATCCATGTCCACATGTTTACAATTTCACGTCAAAAAATTGCTAAAATTCCAGTTGAAATTTTTTCAAAGTCCCTTAAAAATTTTCCAATTTTTGTCCCAATTCTTCCCATTCCCATTGAATCTTTTCAAATCCCTCTCAAAATTGTTGAAATTCTGTTGAAGCTTTTAAAATTCTCTCTAGAATTTTCAAAATCCATGTCCACATGTTTACAATTTCATGTCAAAAAATGGCTAAAATTCCAGTTGAAATTTTTTCAAAGTCCCTTAAAAATTTTCCAATTTTTGTCCCAATTCTTCCCATTCCCATTGAAACTTTTCAAATCCCTCTCAAAATTGTTGAAATTCTGTTGAAGCTTTTAAAATTCTCTCTAGAATTTTCAAAATCCATGTCCACATGTTTACAATTTCACGTCAAAAAATGGCTAAAATTCCAGTTGAAATTTTTCAAAGTCCCTTAAAAATTTTCCAATTTTTGCCCCAATTCTTCCCATTCCCATTGAAACTTTTCAAATCCCCTCAAAATTGTTGAAATTCTGTTGAAGCTTTTAAAATTCTCTCTAGAATTTTCAAAATCCATGTCCACATGTTTACAATTTCACGTCAAAAAATGGCTAAAATTCCAGTTGAAATTTTTTCAAAGTCCCTTAAAAATTTTCCAATTTTTGTCCCAATTCTTCCCATTCCCATTGAAACTTTTCAAATCCCTCTCAAAATTGTTGAAATTCTGTTGAAGCTTTTAAAATTCTCTCTAGAATTTTCAAAATCCATGTCCACATGTTTACAATTTCACATAAAAAAATGGCTAAAATTCCAGTTGAAATTTTTTCAAAGTCCCTTAAAAATTTTCCAATTTTTGTCCCAATTCTTCCCATTCCCATTGAAACTTTTCAAATCCCTCTCAAAATTGTTGAAATTCTCTTGAAGCTTTTAAAATTCTCTCTAGAATTTTCAAAATCCATGGCCACATGTTTACAATTTCACGTCAAAAAATGGCTAAAATTCCAGTTGAAATTTTTTCAAAGTCCCTGAAAAATTTTCCAATTTTTGTCCCAATTCTTCCCATTCCCATTGAAACTTTTCAAATCCGTCTCAAAATTGTTGAAATTCTGTTGAAGCTTTAAAAATTCTCTCTAGAATTTTCAAAATCCATGTCCACATGTTTACAATTTCACGTCAAAAAATGGCTAAAATTCCAGTTGAAATTTTTTCAAAGTCCCTGAAAAATTTTCCAATTTTTGCCCCAATTCTTCCCATTCCCATTGAAACTTTTCAAATCCCTCTCAAAATTGTTGAAATTCTCTTGAAGCTTTTAAAATTCTCTCTAGAATTTTCAAAATCCATGTCCACATGTTTACAATTTCACGTCAAAAAATGGCTAAAATTCCAGTTGCAATTTTTTCAAAGTCCCTGAAAAATTTTCCAATTTTTGTCCCAATTCTTCCCATTCCCATTGAAACTTTTCAAATCCCTCTCAAAATTGTGGAAATTCTGTTGAAGCTTTTAAAATTCTCTCTAGAATTTTCAAAATCCATGTCCACATGTTTACAATTTCACGTCAAAAAATGGCTAAAATTCCAGTTGAAATTTTTTCAAAGTCCCTGAAAAATTTTCCAATTTTTGTCCCAATTCTTCCCATTCCCATTGAAACTTTTCAAATCCCTCTCAAAATTGTTGAAATTCTGTTGAAGCTTTTAAAATTCTCTCTAGAATTTTCAAAATCCACTTCATCATGTTTACAATTTCACGTCAAAAAATTGCTAAAATTCCAGTTGAAATTTTTTCAAAGTCCCTTAAAAATTTTCCAATTTTTGTCCCAATTCTTCCCATTCCCATTGAAACTTTTCAAATCCCTCTCAAAATTGTTGAAATTCTGTTGAAGCTTTTAAAATTCTCTCTAGAATTTTCAAAATCCACTTCAACATGTTTACAATTTCACGTCAAAAAATTGCTAAAATTCCAGTTGAAATTTTTTCAAAGTCCCTTAAAAATTTTCCAATTTTTGTCCCAATTCTTCCCATTCCCATTGAAACTTTTCAAATCCCTCTCAAAATTGTTGAAATTCTGTTGAAGCTTTTAAAATTCTCTCTAGAATTTTCAAAATCCATGTCCACATGTTTACAATTTCACGTCAAAAAATGGCTAAAATTCCAGTTGAAATTTTTTCAAAGTCCCTTAAAAATTTTCCAATTTTTGTCCCAATTCTTCCCATTCCTATTGAAACTTTTCAAATCCCTCTCAAATTTGTGGAAATTCTGTTGAAGCTTTTAAAATTCTCTCTAGAATTTTCAAAATCCATGTCCACATGTTTACAATTTCACGTCAAAAAATGGCTAAAATTCCAGTTGAAATTTTTTCAAAGTCCCTTAAAAAATTTTCCAATTTTTGTCCCAATTCTTCCCATTCCCATTGAAACTTTTCAAATCCCTCCCAAAATTGTTGAAATTCTGTTGAAGCTTTTAAAATTCTCTCTAGAATTTTCAAAATCCATGTCCACATGTTTACAATTTCACGTCAAAAAATTGCTAAAATTCCAGCTGAAATTTTTTCAAAGTCCCTTCAAAATTTTCCAATTTTTGTCCCAATTCTTCCCATTCCCATTGAAACTTTTCAAATCCCTCCCAAAATTGTTGAAATTCTGTTGAAGCTTTAAAAATTCTCTCTAGAATTTTCAAAATCCATGTCCACATGTTTACAATTTCACGTCAAAAAATGGCTAAAATTCCAGTTGAAATTTTTTCAAAGTCCCTTAAAAATTTTCCAATTTTTGTCCCAATTCTTCCCATTCCCATTGAAACTTTTCAAATCCCTCTCAAAATTGTTGAAATTCTGTTGAAGCTTTTAAAATTCTCTCTAGAATTTTCAAAATCCATGTCCACATGTTTACAATTTCACGTCAAAAAATTGCTAAAATTCCAGTTGAAATTTTTTCAAAGTCCCTTAAAAATTTTCCAATTTTTGTCCCAATTCTTCCCATTCCCATTGAAACTTTTCAAATCCCTCTCAAAATTGTGGAAATTCTGTTGAAGCTTTTAAAATTCTCTCTAGAATTTTCAAAATCCATGTCCACATGTTTACAATTTCACGTCAAAAAATGGCTAAAATTCCAGTTGAAATTTTTTCAAAGTCCCTTAAAAAATTTTCCAATTTTTGTCCCAATTCTTCCCATTCCCATTGAAACTTTTCAAATCCCTCCCAAAATTGTTGAAATTCTGTTGAAGCTTTTAAAATTCTCTCTAGAATTTTCAAAATCCACTTCATCATGTTTACAATTTCACGTCAAAAAATTGCTAAAATTCCAGCTGAAATTTTTTCAAAGTCCCTTCAAAATTTTCCAATTTTTGTCCCAATTCTTCCCATTCCCATTGAAACTTTTCAAATCCCTCCCAAAATTGTTGAAATTCTGTTGAAGCTTTAAAAATTCTCTCTAGAATTTTCAAAATCCATGTCCACATGTTTACAATTTCACGTCAAAAAATGGCTAAAATTCCAGTTGAAATTTTTTCAAAGTCCCTTAAAAATTTTCCAATTTTTGTCCCAATTCTTCCCATTCCCATTGAAACTTTTCAAATCCCTCTCAAAATTGTTGAAATTCTGTTGAAGCTTTTAAAATTCTCTCTAGAATTTTCAAAATCCATGTCCACATGTTTACAATTTCACGTCAAAAAATTGCTAAAATTCCAGTTGAAATTTTTTCAAAGTCCCTTAAAAATTTTCCAATTTTTGTCCCAATTCTTCCCATTCCCATTGACTTTTCAAATCCCTCTCAAAATTGTTGAAATTCTCTTGAAGCTTTTAAAATTCTCTCTAGAATTTTCAAAATCCATGTCCACATGTTTACAATTTCACGTCAAAAAATGGCTAAAATGCCAGTTGAAATTTTTTCAAAGTCCCTTAAAAAATTTTCCAATTTTTGTCCCAATTCTTCCCATTCCCATTGAAACTTTTCAAATCCCTCTCAAAATTGTTGAAATTCTCTTGAAGCTTTTAAAATTCTCTCTAGAATTTTCAAAATCCATGTCCACATGTTTACAATTTCACGTCAAAAAATGGCTAAAATTCCAGTTGAAATTTTTTCAAAGTCCCTGAAAAATTTTCCAATTTTTGTCCCAATTCTTCCCATTCCCATTGAAACTTTTCAAATCCCTCTCAAAATTGTTGAAATTCTGTTGAAGCTTTTAAAATTCTCTCTAGAATTTTCAAAATCCATGTCCACATGTTTACAATTTCACGTCAAAAAATGGCTAAAATTCCAGTTGAAATTTTTTCAAAGTCCCTTAAAAATTTTCCAATTTTTGTCCCAATTCTTCCCATTCCCATTGAAACTTTTCAAATCCCTCTCAAAATTGTTGAAATTCTCTTGAAGCTTTTAAAATTCTCTCTAGAATTTTCAAAATCCATGTCCACATGTTTACAATTTCACGTCAAAAAATTGCTAAAATTCCAGTTGAAATTTTTTCAAAGTCCCTTAAAAATTTTCCAATTTTTGTCCCAATTCTTCCCATTCCCATTGAAACTTTTCAAATCCCTCTCAAAATTGTTGAAATTCTGTTGAAGCTTTTAAAATTCTCTCTAGAATTTTCAAAATCCATGTCCACATGTTTACAATTTCACGTCAAAAAATTGCTAAAATTCCAGTTGAAATTTTTTCAAAGTCCCTTAAAAATTTTCCAATTTTTGTCCCAATTCTTCCCATTCCCATTGAATCTTTTCAAATCCCTCTCAAAATTGTTGAAATTCTCTTGAAGCTTTTAAAATTCTCTCTAGAATTTTCAAAATCCATGTCCACATGTTTACAATTTCACGTCAAAAAATGGCTAAAATTCCAGTTGAAATTTTTTCAAAGTCCCTTAAAAATTTTCCAATTTTTGTCCCAATTCTTCCCATTCCCATTGAAACTTTTCAAATCCCTCTCAAAATTGTTGAAATTCTCTTGAAGCTTTTAAAATTCTCTCTAGAATTTTCAAAATCCATGTCCACATGTTTACAATTTCACGTCAAAAAATTGCTAAAATGCCAGTTGAAATTTTTTCAAAGTCCCTTAAAAATTTTCCAATTTTTGTCCCAATTCTTCCCATTCCCATTGAAACTTTTCAAATCCCTCTCAAAATTGTTGAAATTCTGTTGAAGCTTTTAAAATTCTCTCTAGAATTTTCAAAATCCATGTCCACATATTTACAATTTCACATAAAAAAATGGCTAAAATTCCAGTTGAAATTTTTTCAAAGTCCCTGAAAAATTTTCCAATTTTTGTCCCAATTCTTCCCATTCCCATTGAAACTTTTCAAATCCCTCTCAAAATTGTGGAAATTCTGTTGAAGCTTTTAAAATTCTCTCTAGAATTTTCAAAATCCACTTCATCATGTTTACAATTTCACATAAAAAAAATGGCTAAAATTCCAGCTGAAATTTTTTCAAAGTCCCTTAAAAATTTTCCAATTTTTGTCCCAATTCTTCCCATTCCCATTGAAACTTTTCAAATCCCTCTCAAAATTGTTGAAATTCTGTTGAAGCTTTTAAAATTCTCTCTAGAATTTTCAAAATCTATGGCCACATGTTTACAATTTCACGTCAAAAAATTGCTAAAATTCCAGCTGAAATTTTTTCAAAGTCCCTTAAAAATTTTCCAATTTTTGTCCCAATTCTTCCCATTCCCATTGAAACTTTTCAAATCCCTCTCAAAATTGTTGAAATTCTGTTGAAGCTTTTAAAATTCTCTCTAGAATTTTCAAAATCCATGTCCACATGTTTACAATTTCACGTCAAAAAATGGCTAAAATTCCAGTTGAAATTTTTTCAAAGTCCCTTAAAAAATTTCCAATTTTTGTCCCAATTCTTCCCATTCCCATTGAAACTTTTCAAATCCCTCCCAAAATTGTTGAAATTCTGTTGAAGCTTTTAAAATTCTCTCTAGAATTTTCAAAATCCATGTCCACATGTTTACAATTTCACATAAAAAAATGGCTAAAATTCCAGCTGAAATTTTTTCAAAGTCCCTTAAAAATTTTCCAATTTTTGTCCCAATTCTTCCCATTCCCATTGAAACTTTTCAAATCCCTCTCAAAATTGTTGAAATTCTCTTGAAGCTTTTAAAATTCTCTCTAGAATTTTCAAAATCCATGTCCACATGTTTACAATTTCACGTCAAAAAATGGCTAAAATTCCAGTTGAAATTTTTTCAAAGTCCCTGAAAAATTTTCCAATTTTTGTCCCAATTCTTCCCATTCCCATTGAAACTTTTCAAATCCCTCTCAAAATTGTTGAAATTCTGTTGAAGCTTTTAAAATTCTCTCTAGAATTTTCAAAATCCATGTCCACATGTTTACAATTTCACGTCAAAAAATGGCTAAAATTCCAGTTGAAATTTTTTCAAAGTCCCTTAAAAATTTTCCAATTTTTGTCCCAATTCTTCCCATTCCCATTGAAACTTTTCAAATCCCTCTCAAAATTGTTGAAATTCTCTTGAAGCTTTTAAAATTCTCTCTAGAATTTTCAAAATCCATGTCCACATGTTTACAATTTCACGTCAAAAAATTGCTAAAATTCCAGTTGAAATTTTTTCAAAGTCCCTTAAAAATTTTCCAATTTTTGTCCCAATTCTTCCCATTCCCATTGAAACTTTTCAAATCCCTCTCAAAATTGTTGAAATTCTGTTGAAGCTTTTAAAATTCTCTCTAGAATTTTCAAAATCCATGTCCACATGTTTACAATTTCACGTCAAAAAATTGCTAAAATTCCAGTTGAAATTTTTTCAAAGTCCCTTAAAAATTTTCCAATTTTTGTCCCAATTCTTCCCATTCCCATTGAATCTTTTCAAATCCCTCTCAAAATTGTTGAAATTCTGTTGAAGCTTTTAAAATTCTCTCTAGAATTTTCAAAATCCATGTCCACATGTTTACAATTTCACGTCAAAAAATGGCTAAAATTCCAGTTGAAATTTTTTCAAAGTCCCTTAAAAATTTTCCAATTTTTGTCCCAATTCTTCCCATTCCCATTGAAACTTTTCAAATCCCTCTCAAAATTGTTGAAATTCTCTTGAAGCTTTTAAAATTCTCTCTAGAATTTTCAAAATCCATGTCCACATGTTTACAATTTCACGTCAAAAAATTGCTAAAATGCCAGTTGAAATTTTTTCAAAGTCCCTTAAAAATTTTCCAATTTTTGTCCCAATTCTTCCCATTCCCATTGAAACTTTTCAAATCCCTCTCAAAATTGTTGAAATTCTGTTGAAGCTTTTAAAATTCTCTCTAGAATTTTCAAAATCCATGTCCACATATTTACAATTTCACATAAAAAAATGGCTAAAATTCCAGTTGAAATTTTTTCAAAGTCCCTGAAAAATTTTCCAATTTTTGTCCCAATTCTTCCCATTCCCATTGAAACTTTTCAAATCCCTCTCAAAATTGTGGAAATTCTGTTGAAGCTTTTAAAATTCTCTCTAGAATTTTCAAAATCCACTTCATCATGTTTACAATTTCACGTCAAAAAATGGCTAAAATTCCAGTTGAAATTTTTTCAAAGTCCCTTAAAAATTTTCCAATTTTTGTCCCAATTCTTCCCATTCCCATTGAAACTTTTCAAATCCCTCTCAAAATTGTTGAAATTCTGTTGAAGCTTTTAAAATTCTCTCTAGAATTTTCAAAATCCATGTCCACATGTTTACAATTTCACATAAAAAAAATGGCTAAAATTCCAGCTGAAATTTTTTCAAAGTCCCTTAAAAATTTTCCAATTTTTGTCCCAATTCTTCCCATTCCCATTGAAACTTTTCAAATCCCTCTCAAAATTGTTGAAATTCTGTTGAAGCTTTTAAAATTCTCTCTAGAATTTTCAAAATCCATGTCCACATGTTTACAATTTCACGTCAAAAAATGGCTAAAATTCCAGTTGAAATTTTTTCAAAGTCCCTTAAAAATTTTCCAATTTTTGTCCCAACTCTTCCCATTCCCATTGAAACTTTTCAAATCCCTCTCAAAATTGTTGAAATTCTCTTGAAGCTTTTAAAATTCTCTCTAGAATTTTCAAAATCCATGTCCACATGTTTACAATTTCACGTCAAAAAATTGCTAAAATGCCAGTTGAAATTTTTTCAAAGTCCCTTAAAAATTTTCCAATTTTTGTCCCAATTCTTCCCATTCCCATTGAAACTTTTCAAATCCCTCTCAAAATTGTTGAAATTCTGTTGAAGCTTTTAAAATTCTCTCTAGAATTTTCAAAATCCATGTCCACATATTTACAATTTCACATAAAAAAATGGCTAAAATTCCAGTTGAAATTTTTTCAAAGTCCCTTAAAAATTTTCCAATTTTTGTCCCAATTCTTCCCATTCCCATTGAAACTTTTCAAATCCCTCTCAAAATTGTGGAAATTCTGTTGAAGCTTTTAAAATTCTCTCTAGAATTTTCAAAATCCACTTCATCATGTTTACAATTTCACGTCAAAAAATGGCTAAAATTCCAGTTGAAATTTTTTCAAAGTCCCTTAAAAATTTTCCAATTTTTGTCCCAATTCTTCCCATTCCCATTGAAACTTTTCAAATCCCTCTCAAAATTGTTGAAATTCTGTTGAAGCTTTTAAAATTCTCTCTAGAATTTTCAAAATCCATGTCCACATGTTTACAATTTCACATAAAAAAAATGGCTAAAATTCCAGCTGAAATTTTTTCAAAGTCCCTTAAAAATTTTCCAATTTTTGTCCCAATTCTTCCCATTCCCATTGAAACTTTTCAAATCCCTCTCAAAATTGTTGAAATTCTGTTGAAGCTTTAAAAATTCTCTCTAGAATTTTCAAAATCTATGGCCACATGTTTACAATTTCACGTCAAAAAATGGCTAAAATTCCAGTTGAAATTTTTTCAAAGTCCCTTAAAAATTTTCCAATTTTTGTCCCAATTCTTCCCATTCCCATTGAAACTTTTCAAATCCCTCTCAAAATTGTTGAAATTCTGTTGAAGCTTTTAAAATTCTCTCTAGAATTTTCAAAATCCACTTCAACATGTTTACAATTTCACGTCAAAAAATGGCTAAAATTCCAGTTGAAATTTTTTCAAAGTCCCTTAAAAATTTTCCAATTTTTGTCCCAATTCTTCCCATTCCCATTGAAACTTTTCAAATCCCTCTCAAAATTGTTGAAATTCTCTTGAAGCTTTTAAAATTCTCTCTAGAATTTTGAAAATCCATGTCCACATGTTTACAATTTCACGTCAAAAAATGGCTAAAATTCCAGTTGAATTTTTTCAAAGTCCCTTAAAAATTTTCCAATTTTTGTCCCAATTCTTCCCATTCCCATTGAAACTTTTCAAATCCCTCTCAAAATTGTGGAAATTCTGTTGAAGCTTTTAAAATTCTCTCTAGAATTTTCAAAATCCATGTCCACATGTTTACAATTTCACGTCAAAAAATGGCTAAAATTCCAGTTGCAATTTTTTCAAAGTCCCTTAAAAATTTTCCAATTTTTGTCCCAATTCTTCCCATTCCCATTGAAACTTTTCAAATCCCTCTCAAAATTGTTGAAATTCTGTTGAAGCTTTTAAAATTCCTTCTAGAATTTTCAAAATCCATGTCCACATGTTTACAATTTCACGTCAAAAAATGGCTAAAATTCCAGTTGAAATTTTTTCAAAGTCCCTTAAAAAATTTCCAATTTTTGTCCCAATTCTTCCCATTCCCATTGAAACTTTTCAAATCCCTCTCAAAATTGTTGAAATTCTGTTGAAGCTTTTAAAATTCTCTCTAGAATTTTCAAAATCCACTTCAACATGTTTACAATTTCACGTCAAAAAATGGCTAAAATTCCAGTTGAAATTTTTTCAAAGTCCCTTAAAAATTTTCCAATTTTTGTCCCAATTCTTCCCATTCCCATTGAAACTTTTCAAATCCCTCTCAAAATTGTTGAAATTCTCTTGAAGCTTTTAAAATTCTCTCTAGAATTTTCAAAATCCATGTCCACATGTTTACAATTTCACGTCAAAAAATGGCTAAAATTCCAGTTGAAATTTTTTCAAAGTCCCTTAAAAATTTTCCAATTTTTGTCCCAATTCTTCCCATTCCCATTGAAACTTTTCAAATCCCTCTCAAAATTGTGGAAATTCTGTTGAAGCTTTTAAAATTCTCTCTAGAATTTTCAAAATCCATGTCCACATGTTTACAATTTCACGTCAAAAAATGGCTAAAATTCCAGTTGCAATTTTTTCAAAGTCCCTTAAAAATTTTCCAATTTTTGTCCCAATTCTTCCCATTCCCATTGAAACTTTTCAAATCCCTCTCAAAATTGTTGAAATTCTGTTGAAGCTTTAAAAATTCTCTCTAGAATTTTCAAAATCCATGTCCACATGTTTACAATTTCACATAAAAAAATGGCTAAAATTCCAGTTGAAATTTTTTCAAAGTCCCTTAAAAATTTTCCAATTTTTGTCCCAATTCTTCCCATTCCCATTGAAACTTTTCAAATCCCTCTCAAAATTGTTGAAATTCTCTTGAAGCTTTTAAAATTCTCTCTAGAATTTTCAAAATCCATGTCCACATGTTTACAATTTCACGTCAAAAAATTGCTAAAATGCCAGTTGCAATTTTTTCAAAGTCCCTTAAAAATTTTCCAATTTTTGTCCCAATTCTTCCCATTCCCATTGAAACTTTTCAAATCCCTCTCAAAATTGTTGAAATTCTGTTGAAGCTTTAAAAATTCTCTCTAGAATTTTCAAAATCCATGTCCACATGTTTACAATTTCACATAAAAAAATGGCTAAAATTCCAGTTGAAATTTTTTCAAAGTCCCTTAAAAATTTTCCAATTTTTGTCCCAATTCTTCCCATTCCCATTGAAACTTTTCAAATCCCTCTCAAAATTGTTGAAATTCTCTTGAAGCTTTTAAAATTCTCTCTAGAATTTTCAAAATCCATGTCCACATGTTTACAATTTCACGTCAAAAAATTGCTAAAATGCCAGTTGAAATTTTTTCAAAGTCCCTTAAAAATTTTCCAATTTTTGTCCCAATTCTTCCCATTCCCATTGAAACTTTTCAAATCCCTCTCAAAATTGTTGAAATTCTGTTGAAGCTTTTAAAATTCTCTCTAGAATTTTCAAAATCCATGTCCACATATTTACAATTTCACATAAAAAAATGGCTAAAATTCCAGTTGAAATTTTTTCAAAGTCCCTGAAAAATTTTCCAATTTTTGTCCCAATTCTTCCCATTCCCATTGAAACTTTTCAAATCCCTCTCAAAATTGTGGAAATTCTGTTGAAGCTTTTAAAATTCTCTCTAGAATTTTCAAAATCCACTTCATCATGTTTACAATTTCACGTCAAAAAATGGCTAAAATTCCAGTTGAAATTTTTTCAAAGTCCCTTAAAAATTTTCCAATTTTTGTCCCAATTCTTCCCATTCCCATTGAAACTTTTCAAATCCCTCTCAAAATTGTTGAAATTCTGTTGAAGCTTTTAAAATTCTCTCTAGAATTTTCAAAATCCATGTCCACATGTTTACAATTTCACATAAAAAAAATGGCTAAAATTCCAGCTGAAATTTTTTCAAAGTCCCTTAAAAATTTTCCAATTTTTGTCCCAATTCTTCCCATTCCCATTGAAACTTTTCAAATCCCTCTCAAAATTGTTGAAATTCTGTTGAAGCTTTAAAAATTCTCTCTAGAATTTTCAAAATCTATGGCCACATGTTTACAATTTCACGTCAAAAAATGGCTAAAATTCCAGTTGAAATTTTTTCAAAGTCCCTTAAAAATTTTCCAATTTTTGTCCCAATTCTTCCCATTCCCATTGAAACTTTTCAAATCCCTCTCAAAATTGTTGAAATTCTGTTGAAGCTTTTAAAATTCTCTCTAGAATTTTCAAAATCCACTTCAACATGTTTACAATTTCACGTCAAAAAATGGCTAAAATTCCAGTTGAAATTTTTTCAAAGTCCCTTAAAAATTTTCCAATTTTTGTCCCAATTCTTCCCATTCCCATTGAAACTTTTCAAATCCCTCTCAAAATTGTTGAAATTCTCTTGAAGCTTTTAAAATTCTCTCTAGAATTTTGAAAATCCATGTCCACATGTTTACAATTTCACGTCAAAAAATGGCTAAAATTCCAGTTGAATTTTTTCAAAGTCCCTTAAAAATTTTCCAATTTTTGTCCCAATTCTTCCCATTCCCATTGAAACTTTTCAAATCCCTCTCAAAATTGTGGAAATTCTGTTGAAGCTTTTAAAATTCTCTCTAGAATTTTCAAAATCCATGTCCACATGTTTACAATTTCACGTCAAAAAATGGCTAAAATTCCAGTTGCAATTTTTTCAAAGTCCCTTAAAAATTTTCCAATTTTTGTCCCAATTCTTCCCATTCCCATTGAAACTTTTCAAATCCCTCTCAAAATTGTTGAAATTCTGTTGAAGCTTTTAAAATTCCTTCTAGAATTTTCAAAATCCATGTCCACATGTTTACAATTTCACGTCAAAAAATGGCTAAAATTCCAGTTGAAATTTTTTCAAAGTCCCTTAAAAAATTTCCAATTTTTGTCCCAATTCTTCCCATTCCCATTGAAACTTTTCAAATCCCTCCCAAAATTGTTGAAATTCTGTTGAAGCTTTTAAAATTCTCTCTAGAATTTTCAAAATCCATGTCCACATGTTTACAATTTCACATAAAAAAATGGCTAAAATTCCAGCTGAAATTTTTTCAAAGTCCCTTAAAAATTTTCCAATTTTTGTCCCAATTCTTCCCATTCCCATTGAAACTTTTCAAATCCCTCTCAAAATTGTTGAAATTCTCTTGAAGCTTTTAAAATTCTCTCTAGAATTTTCAAAATCCATGTCCACATGTTTACAATTTCACGTCAAAAAATGGCTAAAATTCCAGTTGAAATTTTTTCAAAGTCCCTTAAAAATTTTCCAATTTTTGCCCCAATTCTTCCCATTCCCATTGAAACTTTTCAAATCCCTCTCAAAATTGTTGAAATTCTGTTGAAGCTTTAAAAATTCTCTCTAGAATTTTCAAAATCCATGGCCACATGTTTACAATTTCACGTCAAAAAATGGCTAAAATTCCAGTTGAAATTTTTTCAAAGTCCCTTAAAAATTTTCCAATTTTTGTCCCAATTCTTCCCATTCCCATTGAAACTTTTCAAATCCCTCTCAAAATTGTTGAAATTCTGTTGAAGCTTTTAAAATTCTCTCTAGAATTTTCAAAATCCACTTCAACATGTTTACAATTTCACGTCAAAAAATGGCTAAAATTCCAGTTGAAATTTTTTCAAAGTCCCTTAAAAATTTTCCAATTTTTGTCCCAATTCTTCCCATTCCCATTGAAACTTTTCAAATCCCTCTCAAAATTGTTGAAATTCTCTTGAAGCTTTTAAAATTCTCTCTAGAATTTTCAAAATCCATGTCCACATGTTTACAATTTCACGTCAAAAAATGGCTAAAATTCCAGTTGAAATTTTTTCAAAGTCCCTTAAAAATTTTCCAATTTTTGTCCCAATTCTTCCCATTCCCATTGAAACTTTTCAAATCCCTCTCAAAATTGTGGAAATTCTGTTGAAGCTTTTAAAATTCTCTCTAGAATTTTCAAAATCCATGTCCACATGTTTACAATTTCACGTCAAAAAATGGCTAAAATTCCAGTTGCAATTTTTTCAAAGTCCCTTAAAAATTTTCCAATTTTTGTCCCAATTCTTCCCATTCCCATTGAAACTTTTCAAATCCCTCTCAAAATTGTTGAAATTCTGTTGAAGCTTTAAAAATTCTCTCTAGAATTTTCAAAATCCATGTCCACATGTTTACAATTTCACATAAAAAAATGGCTAAAATTCCAGTTGAAATTTTTTCAAAGTCCCTTAAAAATTTTCCAATTTTTGTCCCAATTCTTCCCATTCCCATTGAAACTTTTCAAATCCCTCTCAAAATTGTGGAAATTCTGTTGAAGCTTTTAAAATTCTCTCTAGAATTTTCAAAATCCATGTCCACATATTTATAATTTCACGTCAAAAAATGGCTAAAATTCCAGTTGAAATTTTTTCAAAGTCCCTGAAAAATTTTCCAATTTTTGTCCCAATTCTTCCCATTCCCATTGAAACTTTTCAAATCCCTCTCAAAATTGTTGAAATTCTGTTGAAGCTTTTAAAATTCTCTCTAGAATTTTCAAAATCCATGTCCACATGTTTACAATTTCACGTCAAAAAATGGCTAAAATTCCAGTTGAAATTTTTTCAAAGTCCCTTAAAAATTTTCCAATTTTTGTCCCAATTCTTCCCATTCCCATTGAAACTTTTCAAATCCCTCTCAAAATTGTTGAAATTCTGTTGAAGCTTTTAAAATTCTCTCTAGAATTTTCAAAATCCATGTCCACATGTTTACAATTTCACGTCAAAAAATGGCTAAAATTCCAGTTGCAATTTTTTCAAAGTCCCTTAAAAATTTTCCAATTTTTGTCCCAATTCTTCCCATTCCCATTGAAACTTTTCAAATCCCTCTCAAAATTGTTGAAATTCTGTTGAAGCTTTTAAAATTCTCTCTAGAATTTTCAAAATCCATGTCCACATGTTTACAATTTCACGTCAAAAAATGGCTAAAATTCCAGTTGAAATTTTTTCAAAGTCCCTTAAAAATTTTCCAATTTTTGTCCCAATTCTTCCCATTCCCATTGAAACTTTTCAAATCCCTCTCAAAATTGTTGAAATTCTCTTGAAGCTTTAAAAATTCTCTCTAGAATTTTCAAAATCCATGTCCACATGTTTACAATTTCACGTCAAAAAATGGCTAAAATTCCAGTTGAAATTTTTTCAAAGTCCCTTAAAAATTTTCCAATTTTTGCCCCAATTCTTCCCATTCCCATTGAAACTTTTCAAATCCCTCTCAAAATTGTTGAAATTCTGTAGAAGCTTTTAAAATTCTCTCTAGAATTTTCAAAATCCATGTCCACATGTTTACAATTTCACGTCAAAAAATGGCTAAAATTCCAGTTGAAATTTTTTCAAAGTCCCTTAAAAATTTTCCAGTTTTTGTCCCAATTCTTCCCATTCCCATTGAAACTTTTCAAATCCCTCTCAAAATTGTTGAAATTCTCTTGAAGCTTTTAAAATTCTCTCTAGAATTTTCAAAATCCATGTCCACATGTTTACAATTTCACGTAAAAAAATGCTAAAATTCCAGTTGAAATTTTTTCAAAGTCCCTGAAAAATTTTCCAATTTTTGTCCCAATTCTTCCCATTCCCATTGAAACTTTTCAAATCCCTCTCAAAATTGTTGAAATTCTCTTGAAGCTTTTAAAATTCTCTCTAGAATTTTCAAAATCCATGTCCACATGTTTACAATTTCATGTCAAAAAATTGCTAAAATTCCAGTTGAAATTTTTTCAAAGTCCCTTAAAAATTTTCCAATTTTTGTCCCAATTCTTCCCATTCCCATTGAAACTTTTCAAATCCCTCTCAAAATTGTGGAAATTCTGTTGAAGCTTTAAAAATTCTCTCTAGAATTTTCAAAATCCATGTCCACATGTTTACAATTTCAGGTCAAAAAATGGCTAAAATTCCAGTTGAAATTTTTTCAAAGTCCCTTAAAAAATTTCCAATTTTTGTCCCAATTCTTCCCATTCTCATTGAAACTTTTCAAATCCCTCCCAAAATTGTTGAAATTCTGTTGAAGCTTTTAAAATTCTCTCTAGAATTTTCAAAATCCACTTCATCATGTTTACAATTTCACGTCAAAAAATTGCTAAAATTCCAGTTGAAATTTTTTCAAAGTCCCTTAAAAATTTTCCAATTTTTGTCCCAATTCTTCCCATTCCCATTGAAACTTTTCAAATCCCTCTCAAAATTGTTGAAATTCTGTTGAAGCTTTTAAAATTCTCTCTAGAATTTTCAAAATCCATGTCCACATGTTTATAATTTCACGTCAAAAAATGGCTAAAATTCCAGCTGAAATTTTTTCAAAGTCCCTTAAAAATTTTCCAATTTTTGTCCCAATTCTTCCCATTCCCATTGAAACTTTTCAAATCCCTCTCAAAATTGTTGAAATTCTCTTGAAGCTTTTAAAATTCTCTCTAGAATTTTCAAAATCCATGTCCACATGTTTACAATTTCACGTCAAAAAATGGCTAAAATTCCAGTTGAAATTTTTTCAAAGTCCCTTAAAAATTTTCCAATTTTTGTCCCAATTCTTCCCATTCCCATTGAAACTTTTCAAATCCCTCTCAAAATTGTTGAAATTCTGTTGAAGCTTTTAAAATTCTCTCTAGAATTTTCAAAATCCATGTCCACATGTTTACAATTTCACGTCAAAAAATGGCTAAAATTCCAGTTGAAATTTTTTCAAAGTCCCTTAAAAATTTTCCAATTTTTGCCCCAATTCTTCCCATTCCCATTGAAACTTTTCAAATTCCTCTCAAAATTGTTGAAATTCTCTTGAAGCTTTTAAAATTCTCTCTAGAATTTTCAAAATCCATGGCCACATGTTTACAATTTCACGTAAAAAAAATGCTAAAATTCCAGTTGAAATTTTTTCAAAGTCCCTTAAAAATTTTCCAATTTTTGTCCCAATTCTTCCCATTCCCATTGAAACTTTTCAAATCCCTCTCAAAATTGTTGAAATTCTCTTAAGCTTTTAAAATTCTCTCTAGAATTTTCAAAATCCATGTCCACATGTTTACAATTTCACGTCAAAAAATGGCTAAAATGCCAGTTGAAATTTTTTCAAAGTCCCTTAAAAATTTTCCAATTTTTGTCCCAATTCTTCCCATTCCCATTGAAACTTTTCAAATCCCTCTCAAAATTGTTGAAATTCTGTTGAAGCTTTTAAAATTCTCTCTAGAATTTTCAAAATCCACTTCAACATGTTTACAATTTCACATCAAAAAATGGCTAAAATTCCAGTTGAAATTTTTTCAAAGTCCCTTAAAAATTTTCCAATTTTTGTCCCAATTCTTCCCATTCCCATTGAAACTTTTCAAATCCCTCTCAAAATTGTTGAAATTCTGTTGAAGCTTTTAAAATTCTCTCTAGAATTTTCAAAATCCATGTCCACATGTTTACAATTTCACGTCAAAAAATGGCTAAAATTCCAGTTGAAATTTTTTCAAAGTCCCTTAAAAATTTTCCAATTTTTGTCCCAATTCTTCCCATTCCCATTGAAACTTTTCAAATCCCTCTCAAAATTGTTGAAATTCTGTTGAAGCTTTTAAAATTCTCTCTAGAATTTTCAAAATCCATGTCCACATGTTTACAATTTCAGGTCAAAAAATGGCTAAAATTCCAGTTGAAATTTTTTCAAAGTCCCTTAAAAATTTTCCACTTTTTGTCCCAATTCTTCCCATTCCCATTGAAACTTTTCAAATCCCTCTCAAAATTGTTGAAATTCTCTTGAAGCTTTTAAAATTCTCTCTAGAATTTTCAAAATCCATGTCCACATGTTTATAATTTCACGTCAAAAAATGGCTAAAATTCCAGTTGAAATTTTTTCCAAGTCCCTTAAAAATTTTCCAATTTTTGTCCCAATTCTTCCCATTCCCATTGAAACTTTTCAAATCCCTCTCAAAATTGTTGAAATTCTCTTGAAGCTTTTAAAATTCTCTCTAGAATTTTCAAAATCCATGTCCACATGTTTACAATTTCACGTCAAAAAATGGCTAAAATTCCAGTTGAAATTTTTTCAAAGTCCCTTAAAAATTTTCCAATTTTTGTCCCAATTCTTCCCATTCCCATTGAAACTTTTCAAATCCCTCTCAAAATTGTTGAAATTCTCTTGAAGCTTTTAAAATTCTCTCTAGAATTTTCAAAATCCATGTCCACATGTTTACAATTTCACGTCAAAAAATGGCTAAAATTCCAGTTGAAATTTTTTCAAAGTCCCTTAAAAATTTTCCAATTTTTGCCCCAATTCTTCCCATTCCCATTGAAACTTTTCAAATCCCTCTCAAAATTGTTGAAATTCTGTAGAAGCTTTTAAAATTCTCTCTAGAATTTTCAAAATCCATGTCCACATGTTTACAATTTCACGTAAAAAAAATGCTAAAATTCCAGTTGAAATTTTTTCAAAGTCCCTTAAAAATTTTCCAATTTTTGTCCCAATTCTTCCCATTCCCATTGAAACTTTTCAAATCCCTCTCAAAATTGTTGAAATTCTCTTGAAGCTTTTAAAATTCTCTCTAGAATTTTCAAAATCCACTTCAACATGTTTACAATTTCACGTCAAAAAATGGCTAAAATTCCAGTTGAAATTTTTTCAAAGTCCCTTAAAAATTTTCCAATTTTTGTCCCAATTCTTCCCATTCCCATTGAAACTTTTCAAATCCCTCTCAAAATTGTTGAAATTCTGTTGAAGCTTTTAAAATTCTCTCTAGAATTTTCAAAATCCATGTCCACATGTTTACAATTTCACGTCAAAAAATGGCTAAAATTCCAGTTGAAATTTTTTCAAAGTCCCTTAAAAATTTTCCAATTTTTGTCCCAATTCTTCCCATTCCCATTGAAACTTTTCCAATCCCTCTCAAAATTGTTGAAATTCTCTTGAAGCTTTTAAAATTCTCTCTAGAATTTTCAAAATCCATGTCCACATGTTTACAATTTCACGTCAAAAAATGGCTAAAATTCCAGTTGAAATTTTTTCAAAGTCCCTTAAAAATTTTCCAATTTTTGTCCCAATTCTTCCCATTCCCATTGAAACTTTTCAAATCCCTCTCAAAATTGTGGAAATTCTGTTGAAGCTTTTAAAATTCTCTCTAGAATTTTCAAAATCCATGTCCACATGTTTATAATTTCACGTCAAAAAATGGCTAAAATTCCAGTTGAAATTTTTTCCAAGTCCCTTAAAAATTTTCCAATTTTTGTCCCAATTCTTCCCATTCCCATTGAAACTTTTCAAATCCCTCTCAAAATTGTTGAAATTCTGTTGAAGCTTTTAAAATTCTCTCTAGAATTTTCAAAATCCATGTCCACATGTTTACAATTTCACGTCAAAAAATGGCTAAAATTCCAGTTGAAATTTTTTCAAAGTCCCTTAAAAATTTTCCAATTTTTGTCCCAATTCTTCCCATTCCCATTGAAACTTTTCAAATCCCTCTCAAAATTGTTGAAATTCTCTTGAAGCTTTTAAAATTCTCTCTAGAATTTTCAAAATCCATGTCCACATGTTTACAATTTCACGTCAAAAAATGGCTAAAATTCCAGTTGAAATTTTTTCAAAGTCCCTGAAAAATTTTCCAATTTTTGCCCCAATTCTTCCCATTCCCATTGAAACTTTTCAAATCCCTCTCAAAATTGTTGAAATTCTGTTGAAGCTTTTAAAATTCTCTCTAGAATTTTCAAAATCCATGGCCACATGTTTACAATTTCACGTCAAAAAATGGCTAAAATTCCAGTTGAAATTTTTTCAAAGTCCCTTAAAAATTTTCCAATTTTTGTCCCAATTCTTCCCATTCCCATTGAAACTTTTCAAATTCCTCTCAAAATTGTTGAAATTCTGTTGAAGCTTTTAAAATTCTCTCTAGAATTTTCAAAATCCATGTCCACATGTTTACAATTTCACGTAAAAAAAATGCTAAAATTCCAGTTGAAATTTTTTCAAAGTCCCTGAAAAATTTTCCAATTTTTGTCCCAATTCTTCCCATTCCCATTGAAACTTTTCAAATCCCTCTCAAAATTGTTGAAATTCTCTTGAAGCTTTTAAAATTCTCTCTAGAATTTTCAAAATCCATGTCCACATGTTTACAATTTCATGTCAAAAAATTGCTAAAATTCCAGTTGAAATTTTTTCAAAGTCCCTTAAAAATTTTCCAATTTTTGTCCCAATTCTTCCCATTCCCATTGAAACTTTTCAAATCCCTCTCAAAATTGTTGAAATTCTGTTGAAGCTTTTAAAATTCTCTCTAGAATTTTCAAAATCCATGTCCACATGTTTACAATTTCACATAAAAAAATGGCTAAAATTCCAGTTGAAATTTTTTCAAAGTCCCTTAAAAATTTTCCAATTTTTGTCCCAATTCTTCCCATTCCCATTGAAACTTTTCAAATCCCTCTCAAAATTGTGGAAATTCTGTTGAAGCTTTTAAAATTCTCTCTAGAATTTTCAAAATCCATGTCCACATGTTTATAATTTCACGTCAAAAAATGGCTAAAATTCCAGTTGAAATTTTTTCCAAGTCCCTTAAAAATTTTCCAATTTTTGTCCCAATTCTTCCCATTCCCATTGAAACTTTTCAAATCCCTCTCAAAATTGTTGAAATTCTGTTGAAGCTTTTAAAATTCTCTCTAGAATTTTCAAAATCCATGTCCACATGTTTATAATTTCACGTCAAAAAATGGCTAAAATTCCAGCTGAAATTTTTTCAAAGTCCCTTAAAAATTTTCCAATTTTTGTCCCAATTCTTCCCATTCCCATTGAAACTTTTCAAATCCCTCTCAAAATTGTGGAAATTCTGTTGAAGCTTTTAAAATTCTCTCTAGAATTTTCAAAATCCATGTCCACATGTTTACAATTTCACGTCAAAAAATTGCTAAAATTCCAGTTGAAATTTTTTCAAAGTCCCTTAAAAATTTTCCAATTTTTGTCCCAATTCTTCCCATTCCCATTGAAACTTTTCAAATCCCTCTCAAAATTGTGGAAATTCTGTTGAAGCTTTAAAAATTCTCTCTAGAATTTTCAAAATCCATGTCCACATGTTTACAATTTCACGTCAAAAAATGGCTAAAATTCCAGTTGAAATTTTTTCAAAGTCCCTTAAAAATTTTCCAATTTTTGCCCCAATTCTTCCCATTCCTATTGAAACTTTTCAAATCCCTCTCAAAATTGTTGAAATTCTGTTGAAGCTTTTAAAATTCTCTCTAGAATTTTCAAAATCCATGTCCACATGTTTACAATTTCACGTCAAAAAATGGCTAAAATTCCAGTTGCAATTTTTTCAAAGTCCCTTAAAAATTTTCCAATTTTTGTCCCAATTCTTCCCATTCCCATTGAAACTTTTCAAATTCCTCTCAAAATTGTTGAAATTCTCTTGAAGCTTTTAAAATTCTCTCTAGAATTTTCAAAATCCATGTCCACATGTTTACAATTTCACGTAAAAAAAATGCTAAAATTCCAGTTGAAATTTTTTCAAAGTCCCTGAAAAATTTTCCAATTTTTGTCCCAATTCTTCCCATTCCCATTGAAACTTTTCAAATCCCTCTCAAAATTGTTGAAATTCTCTTGAAGCTTTTAAAATTCTCTCTAGAATTTTCAAAATCCATGGCCACATGTTTACAATTTCACGTCAAAAAATGGCTAAAATTCCAGTTGAAATTTTTTCAAAGTCCCTTAAAAATTTTCCAATTTTTGTCCCAATTCTTCCCATTCCCATTGAAACTTTTCAAATCCCTCTCAAAATTGTGGAAATTCTGTTGAAGCTTTTAAAATTCTCTCTAGAATTTTCAAAATCCATGTCCACATGTTTACAATTTCACGTCAAAAAATGGCTAAAATTCCAGTTGAAATTTTTTCAAAGTCCCTTAAAAATTTTCCAATTTTTGTCCCAATTCTTCCCATTCCCATTGAAACTTTTCAAATCCCTCTCAAAATTGTGGAAATTCTGTTGAAGCTTTTAAAATTCTCTCTAGAATTTTCAAAATCCATGTCCACATGTTTACAATTTCACGTCAAAAAATGGCTAAAATTCCAGTTGAAATTTTTTCAAAGTCCCTTAAAAATTTTCCAATTTTTGTCCCAATTCTTCCCATTCCCATTGAAACTTTTCAAATCCCTCTCAAAATTGTTGAAATTCTCTTGAAGCTTTTAAAATTCTCTCTAGAATTTTCAAAATCCATGTCCACATGTTTACAATTTCACGTCAAAAAATGGCTAAAATTCCAGTTGCAATTTTTTCAAAGTCCCTTAAAAATTTTCCAATTTTTGTCCCAATTCTTCCCATTCCCATTGAAACTTTTCAAATTCCTCTCAAAATTGTTGAAATTCTCTTGAAGCTTTTAAAATTCTCTCTAGAATTTTCAAAATCCATGTCCACATGTTTACAATTTCACGTAAAAAAAATGCTAAAATTCCAGTTGAAATTTTTTCAAAGTCCCTTCAAAATTTTCCAATTTTTGTCCCAATTCTTCCCATTCCCATTGAAACTTTTCAAATCCCTCTCAAAATTGTTGAAATTCTCTTGAAGCTTTTAAAATTCTCTCTAGAATTTTCAAAATCCATGTCCACATGTTTACAATTTCACATAAAAAAATGGCTAAAATTCCAGTTGAAATTTTTTCAAAGTCCCTTAAAAATTTTCCAATTTTTGTCCCAATTCTTCCCATTCCCATTGAAACTTTTCAAATCCCTCTCAAAATTGTGGAAATTCTGTTGAAGCTTTTAAAATTCTCTCTAGAATTTTCAAAATCCATGTCCACATGTTTACAATTTCACGTCAAAAAATGGCTAAAATTCCAGTTGAAATTTTTTCAAAGTCCCTTAAAAATTTTCCAATTTTTGTCCCAATTCTTCCCATTCCCATTGAAACTTTTCAAATCCCTCTCAAAATTGTTGAAATTCTGTTGAAGCTTTTAAAATTCTCTCTAGAATTTTCAAAATCCACTTCATCATGTTTACAATTTCACGTCAAAAAATTGCTAAAATTCCAGTTGAAATTTTTTCAAAGTCCCTTAAAAATTTTCCAATTTTTGTCCCAATTCTTCCCATTCCCATTGAAACTTTTCAAATCCCTCTCAAAATTGTTGAAATTCTCTTGAAGCTTTTAAAATTCTCTCTAGAATTTTCAAAATCCATGTCCACATGTTTATAATTTCACGTCAAAAAATGGCTAAAATTCCAGCTGAAATTTTTTCAAAGTCCCTTAAAAATTTTCCAATTTTTGTCCCAATTCTTCCCATTCCCATTGAAACTTTTCAAATCCCTCTCAAAATTGTTGAAATTCTCTTGAAGCTTTTAAAATTCTCTCTAGAATTTTCAAAATCCATGTCCACATGTTTACAATTTCACGTCAAAAAATGGCTAAAATTCCAGTTGAAATTTTTTCAAAGTCCCTTAAAAATTTTCCAATTTTTGTCCCAATTCTTCCCATTCCCATTGAAACTTTTCAAATCCCTCTCAAAATTGTTGAAATTCTCTTGAAGCTTTTAAAATTCTCTCTAGAATTTTCAAAATCCATGTCCACATGTTTACAATTTCACGTCAAAAAATTGCTAAAATTCCAGTTGAAATTTTTTCAAAGTCCCTTAAAAAATTTCCAATTTTTGTCCCAATTCTTCCCATTCCCATTGAAACTTTTCAAATCCCTCCCAAAATTGTTGAAATTCTGTTGAAGCTTTTAAAATTCTCTCTAGAATTTTCAAAATCCACTTCATCATGTTTACAATTTCACGTCAAAAAATGGCTAAAATTCCAGTTGAAATTTTTTCAAAGTCCCTTAAAAATTTTCCAATTTTTGTCCCAATTCTTCCCATTCCCATTGAAACTTTTCAAATCCCTCTCAAAATTGTGGAAATTCTGTTGAAGCTTTTAAAATTCTCTCTAGAATTTTCAAAATCCATGTCCACATGTTTACAATTTCATGTCAAAAAATGGCTAAAATTCCAGTTGCAATTTTTTCAAAGTCCCTTAAAAATTTTCCAATTTTTGTCCCAATTCTTCCCATTCCCATTGAAACTTTTCAAATCCCTCTCAAAATTGTTGAAATTCTCTTGAAGCTTTTAAAATTCTCTCTAGAATTTTCAAAATCCATGTCCACATGTTTACAATTTCACGTAAAAAAAATGCTAAAATTCCAGTTGAAATTTTTTCAAAGTCCCTGAAAAATTTTCCAATTTTTGTCCCAATTCTTCCCATTCCCATTGAAACTTTTCAAATCCCTCTCAAAATTGTTGAAATTCTCTTGAAGCTTTTAAAATTCTCTCTAGAATTTTCAAAATCCATGTCCACATGTTTACAATTTCACGTCAAAAAATGGCTAAAATTCCAGTTGAAATTTTTTCAAAGTCCCTTAAAAATTTTCCAATTTTTGTCCCAATTCTTCCCATTCCCATTGAAACTTTTCAAATCCCTCTCAAAATTGTGGAAATTCTGTTGAAGCTTTTAAAATTCTCTCTAGAATTTTCAAAATCCATGTCCACATGTTTACAATTTCACATAAAATTGGCTAAAATTCCAGTTGCAATTTTTTCAAAGTCCCTGAAAAATTTTCCAATTTTTGTCCCAATTCTTCCCATTCCCATTGAAACTTTTCAAATCCCTCTCAAAATTGTGGAAATTCTGTTGAAGCTTTTAAAATTCTCTCTAGAATTTTCAAAATCCATGTCCACATGTTTACAATTTCACGTCAAAAAATGGCTAAAATTCCAGTTGAAATTTTTTCACAGTCCCTTAAAAAATTTCCAATTTTTGTCCCAATTCTTCCCATTCCCATTGAAACTTTTCAAATCCCTCTCAAAATTGTTGAAATTCTGTTGAAGCTTTTAAAATTCTCTCTAGAATTTTCAAAATCCATGTCCACATGTTTATAATTTCACGTCAAAAAATGGCTAAAATTCCAGCTGAAATTTTTTCGAAGTCCCTTAAAAATTTTCCAATTTTTGTCCCAATTCTTCCCATTCCCATTGAAACTTTTCAAATCCCTCTCAAAATTGTTGAAATTCTGTTGAAGCTTTTAAAATTCTCTCTAGAATTTTCAAAATCCATGTCCACATGTTTACAATTTCACGTCAAAAAATGGCTAAAATTCCAGTTGAAATTTTTTCAAAGTCCCTGAAAAATTTTCCAATTTTTGTCCCAATTCTTCCCATTCCCATTGAAACTTTTCAAATCCCTCTCAAAATTGTTGAAATTCTGTTGAAGCTTTTAAAATTCTCTCTAGAATTTTCAAAATCCATGTCCACATGTTTACAATTTCACGTCAAAAAATGGCTAAAATTCCAGTTGCAATTTTTTCAAAGTCCCTTAAAAATTTTCCAATTTTTGTCCCAATTCTTCCCATTCCCATTGAAACTTTTCAAATCCCTCTCAAAATTGTTGAAATTCTCTTGAAGCTTTAAAAATTCTCTCTAGAATTTTCAAAATCCATGTCCACATGTTTACAATTTCACGTCAAAAAATGGCTAAAATTCCAGTTGAAATTTTTTCAAAGTCCCTGAAAAATTTTCCAATTTTTGCCCCAATTCTTCCCATTCCCATTGAAACTTTTCAAATCCCTCTCAAAATTGTTGAAATTCTGTTGAAGCTTTTAAAATTCTCTCTAGAATTTTCAAAATCCATGTCCACATGTTTACAATTTCACGTCAAAAAATGGCTAAAATTCCAGTTGCAATTTTTTCAAAGTCCCTTAAAAATTTTCCAATTTTTGTCCCAATTCTTCCCATTCCCATTGAAACTTTTCAAATTCCTCTCAAAATTGTTGAAATTCTCTTGAAGCTTTTAAAATTCTCTCTAGAATTTTCAAAATCCATGTCCACATGTTTACAATTTCACGTAAAAAAAATGCTAAAATTCCAGTTGAAATTTTTTCAAAGTCCCTGAAAAATTTTCCAATTTTTGTCCCAATTCTTCCCATTCCCATTGAAACTTTTCAAATCCCTCTCAAAATTGTTGAAATTCTCTTGAAGCTTTTAAAATTCTCTCTAGAATTTTCAAAATCCATGGCCACATGTTTACAATTTCATGTCAAAAAATGGCTAAAATTCCAGTTGAAATTTTTTCAAAGTCCCTTAAAAATTTTCCAATTTTTGTCCCAATTCTTCCCATTCCCATTGAAACTTTTCAAATCCCTCTCAAAATTGTGGAAATTCTGTTGAAGCTTTTAAAATTCTCTCTAGAATTTTCAAAATCCATGTCCACATGTTTACAATTTCACGTCAAAAAATGGCTAAAATTCCAGTTGAAATTTTTTCAAAGTCCCTTAAAAATTTTCCAATTTTTGTCCCAATTCTTCCCATTCCCATTGAAACTTTTCAAATCCCTCTCAAAATTGTGGAAATTCTGTTGAAGCTTTTAAAATTCTCTCTAGAATTTTCAAAATCCATGTCCACATGTTTACAATTTCACGTCAAAAAATGGCTAAAATTCCAGTTGAAATTTTTTCAAAGTCCCTGAAAAATTTTCCAATTTTTGCCCCAATTCTTCCCATTCCCATTGAAACTTTTCAAATCCCTCTCAAAATTGTTGAAATTCTGTTGAAGCTTTTAAAATTCTCTCTAGAATTTTCAAAATCCATGTCCACATGTTTACAATTTCACGTCAAAAAATGGCTAAAATTCCAGTTACAATTTTTTCAAAGTCCCTTAAAAATTTTCCAATTTTTGTCCCAATTCTTCCCATTCCCATTGAAACTTTTCAAATCCCTCTCAAAATTGTTGAAATTCTCTTGAAGCTTTTAAAATTCTCTCTAGAATTTTCAAAATCCATGTCCACATGTTTACAATTTCATGTCAAAAAATTGCTAAAATTCCAGTTGAAATTTTTTCAAAGTCCCTTAAAAATTTTCCAATTTTTGTCCCAATTCTTCCCATTCCCATTGAAACTTTTCAAATCCCTCCCAAAATTGTTGAAATTCTGTTGAAGCTTTTAAAATTCTCTCTAGAATTTTCAAAATCCATGTCCACATGTTTACAATTTCACATAAAAAAATGGCTAAAATTCCAGTTGAAATTTTTTCAAAGTCCCTTAAAAATTTTCCAATTTTTGTCCCAATTCTTCCCATTCCCATTGAAACTTTTCAAATCCCTCTCAAAATTGTGGAAATTCTGTTGAAGCTTTTAAAATTCTCTCTAGAATTTTCAAAATCCATGTCCACATGTTTACAATTTCACGTCAAAAAATGGCTAAAATTCCAGTTGAAATTTTTTCAAAGTCCCTTAAAAAATTTCCAATTTTTGTCCCAATTCTTCCCATTCCCATTGAAACTTTTCAAATCCCTCTCAAAATTGTTGAAATTCTGTTGAAGCTTTTAAAATTCTCTCTAGAATTTTCAAAATCCATGGCCACATGTTTACAATTTCACGTAAAAAAATGGCTAAAATTCCAGTTGAAATTTTTTCAAAGTCCCTTAAAAATTTTCCAATTTTTGTCCCAATTCTTCCCATTCCCATTGAAACTTTTCAAATCCCTCTCAAAATTGTTGAAATTCTGTTGAAGCTTTTAAAATTCTCTCTAGAATTTTCAAAATCCATGTCCACATGTTTATAATTTCACGTCAAAAAATGGCTAAAATTCCAGCTGAAATTTTTTCAAAGTCCCTTAAAAATTTTCCAATTTTTGTCCCAATTCTTCCCATTCCCATTGAAACTTTTCAAATCCTCTCAAAATTGTTGAAATTCTCTTGAAGCTTTTAAAATTCTCTCTAGAATTTTCAAAATCCATGTCCACATGTTTACAATTTCACGTCAAAAAATGGCTAAAATTCCAGTTGAAATTTTTTCAAAGTCCCTTAAAAATTTTCCAATTTTTGTCCCAATTCTTCCCATTCCCATTGAAACTTTTCAAATCCCTCTCAAAATTGTTGAAATTCTCTTGAAGCTTTTAAAATTCTCTCTAGAATTTTCAAAATCCATGTCCACATGTTTACAATTTCACGTCAAAAAATTGCTAAAATTCCAGTTGAAATTTTTTCAAAGTCCCTTAAAAATTTTCCAATTTTTGTCCCAATTCTTCCCATTCCCATTGAAACTTTTCAAATCCCTCCCAAAATTGTTGAAATTCTGTTGAAGCTTTTAAAATTCTCTCTAGAATTTTCAAAATCCACTTCATCATGTTTACAATTTCACGTCAAAAAATGGCTAAAATTCCAGTTGAAATTTTTTCAAAGTCCCTTAAAAATTTTCCAATTTTTGTCCCAATTCTTCCCATTCCCATTGAAACTTTTCAAATCCCTCTCAAAATTGTGGAAATTCTGTTGAAGCTTTTAAAATTCTCTCTAGAATTTTCAAAATCCATGTCCACATGTTTACAATTTCATGTCAAAAAATGGCTAAAATTCCAGTTGCAATTTTTTCAAAGTCCCTTAAAAATTTTCCAATTTTTGTCCCAATTCTTCCCATTCCCATTGAAACTTTTCAAATCCCTCTCAAAATTGTTGAAATTCTCTTGAAGCTTTTAAAATTCTCTCTAGAATTTTCAAAATCCATGTCCACATGTTTACAATTTCACGTAAAAAAATGCTAAAATTCCAGTTGAAATTTTTCAAAGTCCCTTAAAAATTTTCCAATTTTTGTCCCAATTCTTCCCATTCCCATTGAAACTTTTCAAATCCCTCTCAAAATTGTGGAAATTCTGTTGAAGCTTTAAAAATTCTCTCTAGAATTTTCAAAATCCATGTCCACATGTTTACAATTTCACGTCAAAAAATGGCTAAAATTCCAGTTGCAATTTTTTCAAAGTCCCTTAAAAATTTTCCAATTTTGTCCCAATTCTTCCCATTCCCATTGAAACTTTTCAAATCCCTCTCAAAATTGTTGAAATTCTGTTGAAGCTTTTAAAATTCTCTGTAGAATTTTCAAAATCCATGTCCACATGTTTACAATTTCACATAAAATTGGCTAAAATTCCAGTTGCAATTTTTTCAAAGTCCCTTAAAAATTTTCCAATTTTTGTCCCAATTCTTCCCATTCCCATTGAAACTTTTCAAATTCCTCTCAAAATTGTTGAAATTCTCTTGAAGCTTTTAAAATTCTCTCTAGAATTTTCAAAATCCATGTCCACATGTTTACAATTTCACGTAAAAAAAATGCTAAAATTCCAGTTGAAATTTTTTCGAAGTCTCTGAAAAATTTTCCAATTTTTGTCCCAATTCTTCCCATTCCCATTGAAACTTTTCAAATCCCTCTCAAAATTGTTGAAATTCTCTTGAAGCTTTTAAAATTCTCTCTAGAATTTTCAAAATCCATGTCCACATGTTTACAATTTCATGTCAAAAAATTGCTAAAATTCCAGTTGAAATTTTTTCAAAGTCCCTTAAAAATTTTCCAATTTTTGTCCCAATTCTTCCCATTCCCATTGAAACTTTTCAAATCCCTCCCAAAATTGTTGAAATTCTGTTGAAGCTTTTAAAATTCTCTCTAGAATTTTCAAAATCCATGTCCACATGTTTACAATTTCACATAAAAAAATGGCTAAAATTCCAGTTGAAATTTTTTCAAAGTCCCTTAAAAATTTTCCAATTTTTGTCCCAATTCTTCCCATTCCCATTGAAACTTTTCAAATCCCTCTCAAAATTGTGGAAATTCTGTTGAAGCTTTTAAAATTCTCTCTAGAATTTTCAAAATCCATGTCCACATGTTTACAATTTCACGTCAAAAAATTGCTAAAATTCCAGTTGAAATTTTTTCAAAGTCCCTTAAAAATTTTCCAATTTTTGTCCCAATTCTTCCCATTCCCATTGAAACTTTTCAAATCCCTCTCAAAATTGTTGAAATTCTGTTGAAGCTTTTAAAATTCTCTCTAGAATTTTCAAAATCCACTTCATCATGTTTACAATTTCACGTCAAAAAATTGCTAAAATTCCAGTTGAAATTTTTTCAAAGTCCCTTAAAAATTTTCCAATTTTTGTCCCAATTCTTCCCATTCCCATTGAAACTTTTCAAATCCCTCTCAAAATTGTTGAAATTCTGTTGAAGCTTTTAAAATTCTCTCTAGAATTTTCAAAATCCATGTCCACATGTTTATAATTTCACGTCAAAAAATGGCTAAAATTCCAGCTGAAATTTTTTCAAAGTCCCTTAAAAATTTTCCAATTTTTGTCCCAATTCTTCCCATTCCCATTGAAACTTTTCAAATCCCTCTCAAAATTGTTGAAATTCTCTTGAAGCTTTTAAAATTCTCTCTAGAATTTTCAAAATCCATGTCCACATGTTTACAATTTCACGTCAAAAAATTGCTAAAATTCCAGCTGAAATTTTTTCAAAGTCCCTTAAAAAATTTCCAATTTTTGTCCCAATTCTTCCCATTCCCATTGAAACTTTTCCAATCCCTCCCAAAATTGTTGAAATTCTGTTGAAGCTTTTAAAATTCTCTCTAGAATTTTCAAAATCCACTTCATCATGTTTACAATTTCACGTCAAAAAATGGCTAAAATTCCAGTTGAAATTTTTTCAAAGTCCCTTAAAAATTTTCCAATTTTTGTCCCAATTCTTCCCATTCCCATTGAAACTTTTCAAATCCCTCTCAAAATTGTGGAAATTCTGTTGAAGCTTTTAAAATTCTCTCTAGAATTTTCAAAATCCATGTCCACATGTTTACAATTTCATGTCAAAAAATGGCTAAAATTCCAGTTGCAATTTTTTCAAAGTCCCTTAAAAATTTTCCAATTTTTGTCCCAATTCTTCCCATTCCCATTGAAACTTTTCAAATCCCTCTCAAAATTGTTGAAATTCTCTTGAAGCTTTTAAAATTCTCTCTAGAATTTTCAAAATCCATGTCCACATGTTTACAATTTCACGTAAAAAAATGGCTAAAATTCCAGTTGAAATTTTTTCAAAGTCCCTGAAAAATTTTCCAATTTTTGTCCCAATTCTTCCCATTCCCATTGAAACTTTTCAAATCCCTCTCAAAATTGTGGAAATTCTCTTGAAGCTTTAAAAATTCTCTCTAGAATTTTCAAAATCCATGTCCACATGTTTACAATTTCACGTCAAAAAATGGCTAAAATTCCAGTTGAAATTTTTTCAAAGTCCCTTAAAAATTTTCCAATTTTTGTCCCAATTCTTCCCATTCCCATTGAAACTTTTCAAATCCCTCTCAAAATTGTTGAAATTCTGTTGAAGCTTTTAAAATTCTCTGTAGAATTTTCAAAATCCATGTCCACATGTTTACAATTTCACATAAAATTGGCTAAAATTCCAGTTGCAATTTTTTCAAAGTCCCTGAAAAATTTTCCAATTTTTGTCCCAATTCTTCCCATTCCCATTGAAACTTTTCAAATCCCTCTCAAAATTGTGGAAATTCTGTTGAAGCTTTTAAAATTCTCTCTAGAATTTTCAAAATCCATGTCCACATGTTTACAATTTCACGTCAAAAAATGGCTAAAATTCCAGTTGAAATTTTTTCAAAGTCCCTGAAAAATTTTCCAATTTTTGTCCCAATTCTTCCCATTCCCATTGAAACTTTTCAAATCCCTCCCAAAATTGTTGAAATTCTGTTGAAGCTTTTAAAATTCTCTCTAGAATTTTCAAAATCCACTTCATCATGTTTACAATTTCACGTCAAAAAATGGCTAAAATTCCAGTTGAAATTTTTTCAAAGTCCCTTAAAAATTTTCCAATTTTTGCCCCAATTCTTCCCATTCCCATTGAAACTTTTCAAATCCCTCTCAAAATTGTTGAAATTCTGTTGAAGCTTTTAAAATTCTCTCTAGAATTTTCAAAATCCACTTCAACATGTTTACAATTTCACGTCAAAAAATGGCTAAAATTCCAGTTGAAATTTTTTCAAAGTCCCTTAAAAATTTTCCAATTTTTGCCCCAATTCTTCCCATTCCCATTGAAACTTTTCAAATCCCTCTCAAAATTTTTGAAATTCTCTTGAAGCTTTTAAAATTCTCTCTAGAATTTTCAAAATCCATGTCCACATGTTTACAATTTCACGTCAAAAAATGGCTAAAATTCCAGTTGAAATTTTTTCAAAGTCCCTTAAAAAATTTCCAATTTTTGTCCCAATTCTTCCCATTCCCATTGAAACTTTTCAAATCCCTCCCAAAATTGTTGAAATTCTGTTGAAGCTTTTAAAATTCTCTCTAGAATTTTCAAAATCCACTTCATCATGTTTACAATTTCACGTCAAAAAATGGCTAAAATTCCAGTTGAAATTTTTTCAAAGTCCCTTAAAAATTTTCCAATTTTTGTCCCAATTCTTCCCATTCCCATTGAAACTTTTCAAATCCCTCTCAAAATTGTTGAAATTCTGTTGAAGCTTTTAAAATTCTCTCTAGAATTTTCAAAATCCATGTCCACATGTTTACAATTTCACGTCAAAAAATGGCTAAAATTCCAGTTGAAATTTTTTCAAAGTCCCTTAAAAATTTTCCAATTTTTGTCCCAATTCTTCCCATTCCCATTGAAACTTTTCAAATCCCTCTCAAAATTGTTGAAATTCTGTTGAAGCTTTTAAAATTCTCTCTAGAATTTTCAAAATCCATGTCCACATGTTTACAATTTCACGTCAAAAAATGCTAAAATTCCAGTTGCAATTTTTTCAAAGTCCCTTAAAAATTTTCCAATTTTTGTCCCAATTCTTCCCATTCCCATTGAAACTTTTCAAATCCCTCTCAAAATTGTTGAAATTCTCTTGAAGCTTTTAAAATTCTCTCTAGAATTTTCAAAATCCATGTCCACATGTTTACAATTTCACGTCAAAAAATTGCTAAAATTCCAGTTGAAATTTTTTCAAAGTCCCTTAAAAATTTTCCACTTTTTGTCCCAATTCTTCCCATTCCCATTGAAACTTTTCAAATCCCTCTCAAAATTGTTGAAATTCTGTTGAAGCTTTTAAAATTCTCTCTAGAATTTTCAAAATCCACTTCATCATGTTTACAATTTCACGTCAAAAAATGGCTAAAATTCCAGTTGAAATTTTTTCAAAGTCCCTTAAAAATTTTCCAATTTTTGTCCCAATTCTTCCCATTCCCATTGAAACTTTTCAAATCCCTCTCAAAATTGTGGAAATTCTGTTGAAGCTTTTAAAATTCCCTCTAGAATTTTCAAAATCCATGTCCACATGTTTACAATTTCACGTCAAAAAATGGCTAAAATTCCAGTTGAAATTTTTTCAAAGTCCCTTAAAAATTTTCCAATTTTTGTCCCAATTCTTCCCATTCCCATTGAAACTTTTCAAATCCCTCTCAAAATTGTTGAAATTCTGTTGAAGCTTTTAAAATTCTCTCTAGAATTTTCAAAATCCATGTCCACATGTTTACAATTTCACGTCAAAAAATGGCTAAAATTCCAGTTGCAATTTCTTCAAAGTCCCTTAAAAATTTTCCAATTTTTGTCCCAATTCTTCCCATTCCCATTGAAACTTTTCAAATCCCTCTCAAAATTGTTGAAATTCTCTTGAAGCTTTTAAAATTCTCTCTAGAATTTTCAAAATCCATGTCCACATGTTTACAATTTCACGTCAAAAAATGGCTAAAATGCCAGTTGAAATTTTTTCAAAGTCCCTTAAAAATTTTCCAATTTTTGTCCCAATTCTTCCCATTCCCATTGAAACTTTTCAAATCCCTCTCAAAATTGTGGAAATTCTGTTGAAGCTTTTAAAATTCTCTCTAGAATTTTCAAAATCCATGTCCACATGTTTACAATTTCACGTCAAAAAATGGCTAAAATTCCAGTTGAAATTTTTTCAAAGTCCCTTAAAAAATTTCCAATTTTTGTCCCAATTCTTCCCATTCCCATTGAAACTTTTCAAATCCCTCCCAAAATTGTTGAAATTCTGTTGAAGCTTTTAAAATTCTCTCTAGAATTTTCAAAATCCACTTCATCATGTTTACAATTTCACGTCAAAAAATGGCTAAAATTCCAGTTGAAATTTTTTCAAAGTCCCTTAAAAATTTTCCAATTTTTGCCCCAATTCTTCCCATTCCCATTGAAACTTTTCAAATCCCTCTCAAAATTGTTGAAATTCTGTTGAAGCTTTTAAAATTCTCTCTAGAATTTTCAAAATCCACTTCAACATGTTTACAATTTCACGTCAAAAAATGGCTAAAATTCCAGTTGAAATTTTTTCAAAGTCCCTTAAAAATTTTCCAATTTTTGCCCCAATTCTTCCCATTCCCATTGAAACTTTTCAAATCCCTCTCAAAATTGTTGAAATTCTCTTGAAGCTTTTAAAATTCTCTCTAGAATTTTCAAAATCCATGTCCACATGTTTACAATTTCACGTCAAAAAATGGCTAAAATTCCAGTTGAAATTTTTTCAAAGTCCCTTAAAAAATTTCCAATTTTTGTCCCAATTCTTCCCATTCCCATTGAAACTTTTCAAATCCCTCCCAAAATTGTTGAAATTCTGTTGAAGCTTTTAAAATTCTCTCTAGAATTTTCAAAATCCACTTCATCATGTTTACAATTTCACGTCAAAAAATGGCTAAAATTCCAGTTGAAATTTTTTCAAAGTCCCTGAAAAATTTTCCAATTTTTGTCCCAATTCTTCCCATTCCCATTGAAACTTTTCAAATCCCTCTCAAAATTGTTGAAATTCTGTTGAAGCTTTTAAAATTCTCTCTAGAATTTTCAAAATCCATGTCCACATGTTTACAATTTCACGTCAAAAAATGGCTAAAATTCCAGTTGAAATTTTTTCAAAGTCCCTGAAAAATTTTCCAATTTTTGTCCCAATTCTTCCCATTCCCATTGAAACTTTTCAAATCCCTCTCAAAATTGTTGAAATTCTCTTGAAGCTTTTAAAATTCTCTCTAGAATTTTCAAAATCCATGTCCACATGTTTACAATTTCACGTCAAAAAATGGCTAAAATTCCAGTTGCAATTTTTTCAAAGTCCCTTAAAAATTTTCCAATTTTTGTCCCAATTCTTCCCATTCCCATTGAAACTTTTCAAATCCCTCTCAAAATTGTTGAAATTCTCTTGAAGCTTTTAAAATTCTCTCTAGAATTTTCAAAATCCATGTCCACATGTTTACAATTTCACGTCAAAAAATTGCTAAAATGCCAGTTGAAATTTTTTCAAAGTCCCTTAAAAATTTTCCAATTTTTGTCCCAATACTTCCCATTCCCATTGAAACTTTTCAAATCCCTCTCAAAATTGTTGAAATTCTGTTGAAGCTTTTAAAATTCTCTCTAGAATTTTCAAAATCCACTTCATCATGTTTACAATTTCACGTCAAAAAATGGCTAAAATTCCAGTTGCAATTTTTTCAAAGTCCCTTAAAAATTTTCCAATTTTTGTCCCAATTCTTCCCATTCCCATTGAAACTTTTCAAATCCCTCTCAAAATTGTGGAAATTCTGTTGAAGCTTTTAAAATTCTCTCTAGAATTTTCAAAATCCATGTCCACATGTTTACAATTTCACGTCAAAAAATGGCTAAAATTCCAGTTGAAATTTTTTCAAAGTCCCTTAAAAATTTTCCAATTTTTGTCCCAATTCTTCCCATTCCCATTGAAACTTTTCAAATCCCTCTCAAAATTGTTGAAATTCTGTTGAAGCTTTTAAAATTCTCTCTAGAATTTTCAAAATCCACGTCCACATGTTTACAATTTCACGTCAAAAAATGGCTAAAATTCCAGTTGCAATTTTTTCAAAGTCCCTTAAAAATTTTCCAATTTTTGTCCCAATTCTTCCCATTCCCATTGAAACTTTTCAAATCCCTCTCAAAATTGTTGAAATTCTCTTGAAGCTTTTAAAATTCTCTCTAGAATTTTCAAAATCCATGTCCACATGTTTACAATTTCACGTCAAAAAATTGCTAAAATGCCAGTTGAAATTTTTTCAAAGTCCCTTAAAAATTTTCCAATTTTTGTCCCAATTCTTCCCATTCCCATTGAAACTTTTCAAATCCCTCTCAAAATTGTTGAAATTCTGTTGAAGCTTTTAAAATTCTCTCTAGAATTTTCAAAATCCACTTCAACATGTTTACAATTTCACGTCAAAAAATGGCTAAAATTCCAGTTGAAATTTTTTCAAAGTCCCTTAAAAATTTTCCAATTTTTGTCCCAATTCTTCCCATTCCCATTGAAACTTTTCAAATCCCTCTCAAAATTGTTGAAATTCTGTTGAAGCTTTTAAAATTCTCTCTAGAATTTTCAAAATCCATGTCCACATGTTTACAATTTCACGTCAATAAATGGCTAAAATTCCAGTTGAAATTTTTTCAAAGTCCCTTAAAAATTTTCCAATTTTTGTCCCAATTCTTCCCATTCCCATTGAAACTTTTCAAATCCCTCTCAAAATTGTTGAAATTCTGTTGAAGCTTTTAAAATTCTCTCTAGAATTTTCAAAATCCATGTCCACATGTTTATAATTTCACATCAAAAAATGGCTAAAATTCCAGCTGAAATTTTTTCAAAGTCCCTTAAAAAATTTCCAATTTTTGTCCCAATTCTTCCCATTCCCATTGAAACTTTTCAAATCCCTCCCAAAATTGTTGAAATTCTGTTGAAGCTTTTAAAATTCTCTCTAGAATTTTCAAAATCCACTTCATCATGTTTACAATTTCACGTCAAAAAATTGCTAAAATTCCAGTTGAAATATTTTCAAAGTCCCTTAAAAATTTTCCAATTTTTGTCCCAATTCTTCCCATTCCCATTGAAACTTTTCAAAGCCCTCTCAAAATTGTTGAAATTCTGTTGAAGCTTTTAAAATTCTCTCTAGAATTTTCAAAATCCATGGCCACATGTTTACAATTTCACGTCAAAAAATTGCTAAAATTCCAGTTGAAATTTTTTCAAAGTCCCTGAAAAATTTTCCAATTTTTGTCCCAATTCTTCCCATTCCCATTGAAACTTTTCAAATCCCTCTCAAAATTGTTGAAATTCTCTTGAAGCTTTTAAAATTCTCTCTAGAATTTTCAAAATCCATGTCCACATGTTTACAATTTCACGTCAAAAAATGGCTAAAATTCCAGTTGAAATTTTTTCAAAGTCCCTGAAAAATTTTCCAATTTTTGTCCCAATTCTTCCCATTCCCATTGAAACTTTTCAAATCCCTCTCAAAATTGTGGAAATTCTGTTGAAGCTTTTAAAATTCTCTCTAGAATTTTCAAAATCCATGTCCACATGTTTACAATTTCACGTCAAAAAATGGCTAAAATTCCAGTTGCAATTTTTTCAAAGTCCCTTAAAAATTTTCCAATTTTTGTCCCAATTCTTCCCATTCCCATTGAAACTTTTCAAATCCCTCTCAAAATTGTTGAAATTCTGTTGAAGCTTTTAAAATTCTCTCTAGAATTTTCAAAATCCACGTCCACATGTTTACAATTTCACGTCAAAAAATGGCTAAAATTCCAGTTGCAATTTTTTCAAAGTCCCTTAAAAATTTTCCAATTTTTGTCCCAATTCTTCCCATTCCCATTGAAACTTTTCAAATCCCTCTCAAAATTGTGGAAATTCTGTTGAAGCTTTTAAAATTCTCTCTAGAATTTTCAAAATCCATGGCCACATGTTTACAATTTCACGTCAAAAAATGGCTAAAATTCCAGTTGAAATTTTTTCGAAGTCCCTTAAAAATTTTCCAATTTTTGTCCCAATTCTTCCCATTCCCATTGAAACTTTTCAAATCCCTCTCAAAATTGTGGAAATTCTGTTGAAGCTTTTAAAATTCTCTCTAGAATTTTCAAAATCCACGTCCACATGTTTACAATTTCACGTCAAAAAATGGCTAAAATTCCAGTTGCAATTTTTTCAAAGTCCCTTAAAAATTTTCCAATTTTTGTCCCAATTCTTCCCATTCCCATTGAAACTTTTCAAATCCCTCTCAAAATTGTTGAAATTCTCTTGAAGCTTTTAAAATTCTCTCTAGAATTTTCAAAATCCATGTCCACATGTTTACAATTTCACGTCAAAAAATTGCTAAAATTCCAGTTGAAATTTTTTCAAAGTCCCTTAAAAATTTTCCAATTTTTGTCCCAATTCTTCCCATTCCCATTGAAACTTTTCAAATCCCTCTCAAAATTGTTGAAATTCTGTTGAAGCTTTTAAAATTCTCTCTAGAATTTTCAAAATCCACTTCAACATGTTTACAATTTCACGTCAAAAAATGGCTAAAATTCCAGTTGAAATTTTTTCAAAGTCCCTTAAAAATTTTCCAATTTTTGTCCCAATTCTTCCCATTCCCATTGAAACTTTTCAAATCCCTCTCAAAATTGTTGAAATTCTGTTGAAGCTTTTAAAATTCTCTCTAGAATTTTCAAAATCCATGGCCACATGTTTACAATTTCACGTCAATAAATGGCTAAAATTCCAGTTGAAATTTTTTCAAAGTCCCTTAAAAATTTTCCAATTTTTGTCCCAATTCTTCCCATTCCCATTGAAACTTTTCAAATCCCTCTCAAAATTGTTGAAATTCTGTTGAAGCTTTTAAAATTCTCTCTAGAATTTTCAAAATCCATGTCCACATGTTTATAATTTCACATCAAAAAATGGCTAAAATTCCAGCTGAAAATTTTTCAAAGTCCCTTAAAAAATTTCCAATTTTTGTCCCAATTCTTCCCATTCCCATTGAAACTTTTCAAATCCCTCCCAAAATTGTTGAAATTCTGTTGAAGCTTTTAAAATTCTCTCTAGAATTTTCAAAATCCACTTCATCATGTTTACAATTTCACGTCAAAAAATTGCTAAAATTCCAGTTGAAATATTTTCAAAGTCCCTTAAAAATTTTCCAATTTTTGTCCCAATTCTTCCCATTCCCATTGAAACTTTTCAAATCCCTCTCAAAATTGTTGAAATTCTGTTGAAGCTTTTAAAATTCTCTCTAGAATTTTCAAAATCCATGTCCACATGTTTACAATTTCACGTCAAAAACTTGCTAAAATTCCAGTTGAAATTTTTTCAAAGTCCCTGAAAAATTTTCCAATTTTTGTCCCAATTCTTCCCATTCCCATTGAAACTTTTCAAATCCCTCTCAAAATTGTTGAAATTCTCTTGAAGCTTTTAAAATTCTCTCTAGAATTTTCAAAATCCATGTCCACATGTTTACAATTTCACGTCAAAAAATGGCTAAAATTCCAGTTGAAATTTTTTCAAAGTCCCTTAAAAATTTTCCAATTTTTGTCCCAATTCTTCCCATTCCCATTGAAACTTTTCAAATCCCTCTCAAAATTGTGGAAATTCTGTTGAAGCTTTTAAAATTCTCTCTAGAATTTTCAAAATCCATGTCCACATGTTTACAATTTCACGTCAAAAAATGGCTAAAATGCCAGTTGAAATTTTTTCAAAGTCCCTTAAAAATTTTCCAATTTTTGTCCCAATTCTTCCCATTCCCATTGAAACTTTTCAAATCCCTCTCAAAATTGTTGAAATTCTGTTGAAGCTTTTAAAATTCTCTCTAGAATTTTCAAAATCCATGTCCACATGTTTACAATTTCACGTCAAAAAATGGCTAAAATTCCAGTTGCAATTTTTTCAAAGTCCCTTAAAAATTTTCCAATTTTTGTCCCAATTCTTCCCATTCCCATTGAAACTTTTCAAATCCCTCTCAAAATTGTTGAAATTCTGTTGAAGCTTTTAAAATTCTCTCTAGAATTTTCAAAATCCATGTCCACATGTTTACAATTTCACGTCAAAAAATGGCTAAAATTCCAGTTGAAATTTTTCAAAGTCCCTTAAAAATTTTCCAATTTTTGTCCCAATTCTTCCCATTCCCATTGAAACTTTTCAAATCCCTCTCAAAATTGTTGAAATTCTGTTGAAGCTTTAAAAATTCTCTCTAGAATTTTCAAAATCCATGTCCACATGTTTACAATTTCACGTCAAAAAATGGCTAAAATTCCAGTTGAAATTTTTTCAAAGTCTCTGAAAAATTTTCCAATTTTTGTCCCAATTCTTCCCATTCCCATTGAAACTTTTCAAATCCCTCTCAAAATTGTTGAAATTCTGTTGAAGCTTTTAAAATTCTCTCTAGAATTTTCAAAATCCATGTCCACATGTTTACAATTTCACGTCAAAAAATTGCTAAAATGCCAGTTGAAATTTTTTCAAAGTCCCTTAAAAATTTTCCAATTTTTGTCCCAATTCTTCCCATTCCCATTGAAACTTTTCAAATCCCTCTCAAAATTGTTGAAATTCTGTTGAAGCTTTTAAAATTCTCTCTAGAATTTTCAAAATCCATGTCCACATGTTTACAATTTCACGTCAAAAAATGGCTAAAATTCCAGTTGAAATTTTTTCAAAGTCCCTGAAAAATTTTCCAATTTTTGTCCCAATTCTTCCCATTCCCATTGAAACTTTTCAAATCCCTCCCAAAATTGTTGAAATTCTGTTGAAGCTTTTAAAATTCTCTCTAGAATTTTCAAAATCCATGTCCACATGTTTACAATTTCACGTCAAAAAATGGCTAAAATTCCAGTTGAAATTTTTTCAAAGTCCCTTAAAAAATTTCCAATTTTTGTCCCAATTCTTCCCATTCCCATTGAAACTTTTCAAATCCCTCCCAAAATTGTTGAAATTCTGTTGAAGCTTTTAAAATTCTCTCTAGAATTTTCAAAATCCACTTCATCATGTTTACAATTTCACGTCAAAAAATGGCTAAAATTCCAGTTGAAATTTTTTCAAAGTCCCTTAAAAATTTTCCAATTTTTGTCCCAATTCTTCCCATTCCCATTGAAACTTTTCAAATCCCTCTCAAAATTGTGGAAATTCTGTTGAAGCTTTTAAAATTCTCTCTAGAATTTTCAAAATCCATGTCCACATGTTTACAATTTCACGTCAAAAAATGGCTAAAATTCCAGTTGAAATTTTTTCAAAGTCCCTTAAAAATTTTCCAATTTTTGTCCCAATTCTTCCCATTCCCATTGAAACTTTTCAAATCCCTCTCAAAATTGTTGAAATTCTGTTGAAGCTTTTAAAATTCTCTCTAGAATTTTCAAAATCCATGGCCACATGTTTACAATTTCACGTCAATAAATGGCTAAAATTCCAGTTGAAATTTTTTCAAAGTCCCTTAAAAATTTTCCAATTTTTGTCCCAATTCTTCCCATTCCCATTGAAACTTTTCAAATCCCTCTCAAAATTGTTGAAATTCTGTTGAAGCTTTTAAAATTCTCTCTAGAATTTTCAAAATCCATGTCCACATGTTTATAATTTCACATCAAAAAATGGCTAAAATTCCAGTTGAAAATTTTTCAAAGTCCCTTAAAAATTTTCCAATTTTTGTCCCAATTCTTCCCATTCCCATTGAAACTTTTCAAATCCCTCTCAAAATTGTGGAAATTCTGTTGAAGCTTTTAAAATTCTCTCTAGAATTTTCAAAATCCATGGCCACATGTTTACAATTTCACGTCAAAAAATGGCTAAAATTCCAGTTGAAATTTTTTCAAAGTCCCTTAAAAATTTTCCAATTTTTGTCCCAATTCTTCCCATTCCCATTGAAACTTTTCAAATCCCTCTCAAAATTGTTGAAATTCTGTTGAAGCTTTTAAAATTCTCTCTAGAATTTTCAAAATCCATGTCCACATGTTTACAATTTCACGTCAAAAAATGGCTAAAATTCCAGTTGCAATTTTTTCAAAGTCCCTTAAAAATTTTCCAATTTTTGTCCCAATTCTTCCCATTCCCATTGAAACTTTTCAAATCCCTCTCAAAATTGTTGAAATTCTGTTGAAGCTTTTAAAATTCTCTCTAGAATTTTCAAAATCCATGTCCACATGTTTACAATTTCACGTCAAAAAATGGCTAAAATTCCAGTTGAAATTTTTTCAAAGTCCCTTAAAAATTTTCCAATTTTTGTCCCAATTCTTCCCATTCCCATTGAAACTTTTCAAATCCCTCTCAAAATTGTTGAAATTCTGTTGAAGCTTTTAAAATTCTCTCTAGAATTTTCAAAATCCATGTCCACATGTTTACAATTTCACGTCAAAAAATGGCTAAAATTCCAGTTGAAATTTTTTCAAAGTCTCTGAAAAATTTTCCAATTTTTGTCCCAATTCTTCCCATTCCCATTGAAACTTTTCAAATCCCTCTCAAAATTGTTGAAATTCTCTTGAAGCTTTTAAAATTCTCTCTAGAATTTTCAAAATCCATGTCCACATGTTTACAATTTCACGTCAAAAAATTGCTAAAATGCCAGTTGAAATTTTTTCAAAGTCCCTTAAAAATTTTCCAATTTTTGTCCCAATTCTTCCCATTCCCATTGAAACTTTTCAAATCCCTCTCAAAATTGTTGAAATTCTGTTGAAGCTTTTAAAATTCTCTCTAGAATTTTCAAAATCCATGTCCACATGTTTACAATTTCACGTCAAAAAATGGCTAAAATTCCAGTTGAAATTTTTTCAAAGTCCCTGAAAAATTTTCCAATTTTTGTCCCAATTCTTCCCATTCCCATTGAAACTTTTCAAATCCCTCCCAAAATTGTTGAAATTCTGTTGAAGCTTTTAAAATTCTCTCTAGAATTTTCAAAATCCATGTCCACATGTTTACAATTTCACGTCAAAAAATGGCTAAAATTCCAGTTGAAATTTTTTCAAAGTCCCTTAAAAAATTTCCAATTTTTGTCCCAATTCTTCCCATTCCCATTGAAACTTTTCAAATCCCTCCCAAAATTGTTGAAATTCTGTTGAAGCTTTTAAAATTCTCTCTAGAATTTTCAAAATCCACTTCATCATGTTTACAATTTCACGTCAAAAAATGGCTAAAATTCCAGTTGAAATTTTTTCAAAGTCTCTGAAAAATTTTCCAATTTTTGTCCCAATTCTTCCCATTCCCATTGAAACTTTTCAAATCCCTCTCAAAATTGTTGAAATTCTGTTGAAGCTTTTAAAATTCTCTCTAGAATTTTCAAAATCCATGTCCACATGTTTACAATTTCACGTCAAAAAATGGCTAAAATTCCAGTTGAAATTTTTTCAAAGTCCCTTAAAAATTTTCCAATTTTTGTCCCAATTCTTCCCATTCCCATTGAAACTTTTCAAATCCCTCTCAAAATTGTTGAAATTCTCTTGAAGCTTTTAAAATTCTCTCTAGAATTTTCAAAATCCATGTCCACATGTTTACAATTTCACGTCAAAAAATGGCTAAAATTCCAGTTGCAATTTTTTCAAAGTCCCTTAAAAATTTTCCAATTTTTGTCCCAATTCTTCCCATTCCCATTGAAACTTTTCAAATCCCTCTCAAAATTGTTGAAATTCTGTTGAAGCTTTTAAAATTCTCTCTAGAATTTTCAAAATCCACGTCCACATGTTTACAATTTCACGTCAAAAAATGGCTAAAATTCCAGTTGCAATTTTTTCAAAGTCCCTTAAAAATTTTCCAATTTTTGTCCCAATTCTTCCCATTCCCATTGAAACTTTTCAAATCCCTCTCAAAATTGTTGAAATTCTCTTGAAGCTTTTAAAATTCTCTCTAGAATTTTCAAAATCCATGTCCACATGTTTACAATTTCACGTCAAAAAATTGCTAAAATGCCAGTTGAAATTTTTTCAAAGTCCCTTAAAAATTTTCCAATTTTTGTCCCAATTCTTCCCATTCCCATTGAAACTTTTCAAATCCCTCTCAAAATTGTTGAAATTCTGTTGAAGCTTTTAAAATTCTCTCTAGAATTTTCAAAATCCATGGCCACATGTTTACAATTTCACGTCAATAAATGGCTAAAATTCCAGTTGAAATTTTTTCAAAGTCCCTTAAAAATTTTCCAATTTTTGTCCCAATTCTTCCCATTCCCATTGAAACTTTTCAAATCCCTCTCAAAATTGTTGAAATTCTGTTGAAGCTTTTAAAATTCTCTCTAGAATTTTCAAAATCCATGTCCACATGTTTATAATTTCACATCAAAAAATGGCTAAAATTCCAGCTGAAATTTTTTCAAAGTCCCTTAAAAAATTTCCAATTTTTGTCCCAATTCTTCCCATTCCCATTGAAACTTTTCAAATCCCTCCCAAAATTGTTGAAATTCTGTTGAAGCTTTTAAAATTCTCTCTAGAATTTTCAAAATCCACTTCATCATGTTTACAATTTCACGTCAAAAAATTGCTAAAATTCCAGTTGAAATTTTTTCAAAGTCCCTTAAAATTTTCCAATTTTTGTCCCAATTCTTCCCATTCCCATTGAAACTTTTCAAATCCCTCTCAAAATTGTTGAAATTCTGTTGAAGCTTTTAAAATTCTCTCTAGAATTTTCAAAATCCATGTCCACATGTTTACAATTTCACGTCAAAAACTTGCTAAAATTCCAGTTGAAATTTTTTCAAAGTCCCTGAAAAATTTTCCAATTTTTGTCCCAATTCTTCCCATTCCCATTGAAACTTTTCAAATCCCTCTCAAAATTGTTGAAATTCTCTTGAAGCTTTTAAAATTCTCTCTAGAATTTTCAAAATCCATGTCCACATGTTTACAATTTCACGTCAAAAAATGGCTAAAATTCCAGTTGCAATTTTTTCAAAGTCCCTTAAAAATTTTCCAATTTTTGTCCCAATTCTTCCCATTCCCATTGAAACTTTTCAAATCCCTCTCAAAATTGTGGAAATTCTGTTGAAGCTTTTAAAATTCTCTCTAGAATTTTCAAAATCCATGGCCACATGTTTACAATTTCACGTCAAAAAATGGCTAAAATGCCAGTTGAAATTTCAAAGTCCCTTAAAAATTTTCCAATTTTTGTCCCAATTCTTCCCATTCCCATTGAAACTTTTCAAATCCCTCTCAAAATTGTTGAAATTCTGTTGAAGCTTTTAAAATTCTCTCTAGAATTTTCAAAATCCATGTCCACATGTTTACAATTTCACGTCAAAAAATTGCTAAAATTCAGTTGCAATTTTTTCAAAGTCCCTTAAAAATTTTCCAATTTTTGTCCCAATTCTTCCCATTCCCATTGAAACTTTTCAAATCCCTCTCAAAATTGTTGAAATTCTGTTGAAGCTTTTAAAATTCTCTCTAGAATTTTCAAAATCCATGTCCACATGTTTACAATTTCACGTCAAAAAATGGCTAAAATTCCAGTTGAAATTTTTTCAAAGTCCCTTAAAAATTTTCCAATTTTTGTCCCAATTCTTCCCATTCCCATTGAAACTTTTCAAATCCCTCTCAAAATTGTTGAAATTCTGTTGAAGCATTAAAAATTCTCTCTAGAATTTTCAAAATCCATGTCCACATGTTTACAATTTCACGTCAAAAAATGGCTAAAATTCCAGTTGAAATTTTTTCAAAGTCTCTGAAAAATTTTCCAATTTTTGTCCCAATTCTTCCCATTCCCATTGAAACTTTTCAAATCCCTCTCAAAATTGTTGAAATTCTGTTGAAGCTTTTAAAATTCTCTCTAGAATTTTCAAAATCCATGTCCACATGTTTACAATTTCACGTCAAAAAATTGCTAAAATGCCAGTTGAAATTTTTTCAAAGTCCCTTAAAAATTTTCCAATTTTTGTCCCAATTCTTCCCATTCCCATTGAAACTTTTCAAATCCCTCTCAAAATTGTTGAAATTCTGTTGAAGCTTTTAAAATTCTCTCTAGAATTTTCAAAATCCATGTCCACATGTTTACAATTTCACGTCAAAAAATGGCTAAAATTCCAGTTGAAATTTTTTCAAAAGTCCCTGAAAAATTTTCCAATTTTTGTCCCAATTCTTCCCATTCCCATTGAAACTTTTCAAATCCCTCCCAAAATTGTTGAAATTCTGTTGAAGCTTTTAAAATTCTCTCTAGAATTTTCAAAATCCATGTCCACATGTTTACAATTTCACGTCAAAAAATGGCTAAAATTCCAGTTGAAATTTTTTCAAAGTCCCTTAAAAATTTTCCAATTTTTGTCCCAATTCTTCCCATTCCCATTGAAACTTTTCAAATCCCTCCCAAAATTGTTGAAATTCTGTTGAAGCTTTTAAAATTCTCTCTAGAATTTTCAAAATCCACTTCATCATGTTTACAATTTCACGTCAAAAAATGGCTAAAATTCCAGTTGAAATTTTTTCAAAGTCCCTGAAAAATTTTCCAATTTTTGTCCCAATTCTTCCCATTCCCATTGAAACTTTTCAAATCCCTCTCAAAATTGTGGAAATTCTGTTGAAGCTTTTAAAATTCTCTCTAGAATTTTCAAAATCCATGTCCACATGTTTACAATTTCACGTCAAAAAATGGCTAAAATTCCAGTTGAAATTTTTTCAAAGTCCCTTAAAAATTTTCCAATTTTTGTCCCAATTCTTCCCATTCCCATTGAAACTTTTCAAATCCCTCTCAAAATTGTTGAAATTCTGTTGAAGCTTTAAAAATTCTCTCTAGAATTTTCAAAATCCATGTCCACATGTTTACAATTTCACGTCAAAAAATGGCTAAAATTCCAGTTGCAATTTTTCAAAGTCCCTTAAAAATTTTCCAATTTTTGTCCCAATTCTTCCCATTCCCATTGAAACTTTTCAAATCCCTCTCAAAATTGTTGAAATTCTCTTGAAGCTTTTAAAATTCTCTCTAGAATTTTCAAAATCCACTTCATCATGTTTACAATTTCACGTCAAAAAATTGCTAAAATTCCAGTTGAAATATTTTCAAAGTCCCTTAAAAATTTTCCAATTTTTGTCCCAATTCTTCCCATTCCCATTGAAACTTTTCAAATCCCTCTCAAAATTGTTGAAATTCTCTTGAAGCTTTTAAAATTCTCTCTAGAATTTTCAAATCCATGTCCACATGTTTACAATTTCACGTCAAAAAATTGCTAAAATTCCAGTTGAAATTTTTCAAAGTCCCTTAAAAATTTTCCAATTTTTGTCCCAATTCTTCCCATTCCCATTGAAACTTTTCAAATCCCTCTCAAAATTGTGGAAATTCTGTTGAAGCTTTTAAAATTCTCTCTAGAATTTTCAAAATCCATGGCCACATGTTTACAATTTCACGTCAAAAAATGGCTAAAATGCCAGTTGAAATTTTTTCAAAGTCCCTTAAAAATTTTCCAATTTTTGTCCCAATTCTTCCCATTCCCATTGAAACTTTTCAAATCCCTCTCAAAATTGTTGAAATTCTCTTGAAGCTTTTAAAATTCTCTCTAGAATTTTCAAAATCCATGGCCACATGTTTACAATTTCACGTCAAAAATGGCTAAAATTCCAGTTGAAATTTTTCAAAGTCCCCTGAAAATTTTCCAATTTTTGTCCCAATTCTTCCCATTCCCATTGAAACTTTTCAAATCCCTCTCAAAATTGTTGAAATTCTGTTGAAGCTTTTAAAATTCTCTCTAGAATTTTCAAAATCCATGGCCACATGTTTACAATTTCACGTCAAAAAATGGCTAAAATTCCAGTTGAAATTTTTTTCAAAGTCCCTTAAAAATTTTCCAATTTTTGTCCCAATTCTTCCCATTCCCATTGAAACTTTTCAAATCCCTCTCAAAATTGTTGAAATTCTGTTGAAGCTTTTAAAATTCTCTCTAGAATTTTCAAAATCCATGGCCACATGTTTACAATTTCACGTCAAAAAATGGCTAAAATTCCAGTTGAAATTTTTTCAAAGTCCCTTAAAAATTTTCCAATTTTTGTCCCAATTCTTCCCATTCCCATTGAAACTTTTCAAATCCCTCTCAAAATTGTTGAAATTCTGTTGAAGCTTTTAAAATTCTCTCTAGAATTTCAAAATCCATGTCCACATGTTTACAATTTCACGTCAAAAAATGGCTAAAATTCCAGTTGAAATTTTTTCAAAGTCCCTTAAAAATTTTCCAATTTTTGTCCCAATTCTTCCCATTCCCATTGAAACTTTTCCAATCCCTCTCAAAATTGTTGAAATTCTCTTGAAGCTTTTAAAATTCTCTCTAGAATTTTCAAAATCCACTTGATCATGTTTACAATTTCACGTCAAAAAATTGCTAAAATTCCAGTTGAAATATTTTCAAAGTCCCTTAAAAATTTTCCAATTTTTGTCCCAATTCTTCCCATTCCCATTGAAACTTTTCAAATCCCTCTCAAAATTGTTGAAATTCTCTTGAAGCTTTTAAAATTCTCTCTAGAATTTTCAAAATCCATGTCCACATGTTTACAATTTCACGTCAAAAAATTGCTAAAATTCCAGTTGAAATTTTTTCAAAGTCCCTTAAAAATTTTCCAATTTTTGTCCCAATTCTTCCCATTCCCATTGAAACTTTTCAAATCCCTCTCAAAATTGTGGAAATTCTGTTGAAGCTTTTAAAATTCTCTCTAGAATTTTCAAAATCCATGGCCACATGTTTACAATTTCACGTCAAAAAATGGCTAAAATGCCAGTTGAAATTTTTTCAAAGTCCCTTAAAAATTTTCCAATTTTTGTCCCAATTCTTCCCATTCCCATTGAAACTTTTCAAATCCCTCTCAAAATTGTTGAAATTCTGTTGAAGCTTTTAAAATTCTCTCTAGAATTTTCAAAATCCATGTCCACATGTTTACAATTTCATGTCAAAAAATGGCTAAAATTCCAGTTGCAATTTTTTCAAAGTCCCTTAAAAATTTTCCAATTTTTGTCCCAATTCTTCCCATTCCCATTGAAACTTTTCAAATCCCTCTCAAAATTGTTGAAATTCTGTTGAAGCTTTTAAAATTCTCTCTAGAATTTTCAAAATCCATGTCCACATGTTTACAATTTCACATAAAAAAATGGCTAAAATTCCAGTTGAAATTTTTTCAAAGTCCCTTAAAAATTTTCCAATTTTTGTCCCAATTCTTCCCATTCCCATTGAAACTTTTCAAATCCCTCTCAAAATTGTTCAAATTCTGTTGAAGCTTTTAAAATTCTCTCTAGAATTTTCAAAATCCATGTCCACATGTTTACAATTTCACGTCAAAAAATGGCTAAAATTCCAGTTGAAATTTTTTCAAAGTCTCTGAAAAATTTTCCAATTTTTGTCCCAATTCTTCCCATTCCCATTGAAACTTTTCAAATCCCTCTCAAAATTGTTGAAATTCTGTTGAAGCTTTTAAAATTCTCTCTAGAATTTTCAAAATCCATGTCCACATGTTTACAATTTCACATAAAAAAATTGCTAAAATTCCAGTTAAAATTTTTTCAAAGTCCCTTAAAAATTTTCCAATTTTTGTCCCAATTCTTCCCATTCCCATTGAAACTTTTCAAATCCCTCTCAAAATTGTGGAAATTCTGTTGAAGCTTTTAAAATTCTCTCTAGAATTTTCAAAATCCATGTCCACATGTTTACAATTTCACATAAAAAAATGGCTAAAATTCCAGTTGAAATTTTTTCAAAGTCCCTTAAAAATTTTCCAATTTTTGTCCCAATTCTTCCCATTCCCATTGAAACTTTTCCAATCCCTCTCAAAATTGTTGAAATTCTGTTGAAGCTTTTAAAATTCTCTCTAGAATTTTCAAAATCCACTTCATCATGTTTACAATTTCACGTCAAAAAATGGCTAAAATTCCAGTTGAAATTTTTTCAAAGTCCCTTAAAAATTTTCCAATTTTTGTCCCAATTCTTCCCATTCCCATTGAAACTTTTCAAATCCCTCTCAAAATTGTTGAAATTCTGTTGAAGCTTTTAAAATTCTCTCTAGAATTTTCAAAATCCATGGCCACATGTTTACAATTTCACGTCAAAAAATGGCTAAAATTCCAGTTGAAATTTTTTCAAAGTCCCTTAAAAATTTTCCAATTTTTGTCCCAATTCTTCCCATTCCCATTGAAACTTTTCAAATCCCTCTCAAAATTGTTGAAATTCTGTTGAAGCTTTTAAAATTCTCTCTAGAATTTTCAAAATCCATGTCCACATGTTTACAATTTCACGTCAAAAAATGGCTAAAATTCCAGTTGAAATTTTTTCAAAGTCCCTTAAAAATTTTCCAATTTTTGTCCCAATTCTTCCCATTCCCATTGAAACTTTTCAAATCCCTCTCAAAATTGTTGAAATTCTGTTGAAGCTTTTAAAATTCTCTCTAGAATTTTCAAAATCCATGTCCACATGTTTACAATTTCACGTCAAAAAATGGCTAAAATTCCAGTTGAAATTTTTTCAAAGTCCCTTAAAAATTTTCCAATTTTTGTCCCAATTCTTCCCATTCCCATTGAAACTTTTCCAATCCCTCTCAAAATTGTTGAAATTCTGTTGAAGCTTTTAAAATTCTCTCTAGAATTTTCAAAATCCACTTCATCATGTTTACAATTTCACGTCAAAAAATGGCTAAAATTCCAGTTGAAATTTTTTCAAAGTCCCTTAAAAATTTTCCAATTTTTGTCCCAATTCTTCCCATTCCCATTGAAACTTTTCAAATCCCTCTCAAAATTGTTGAAATTCTCTTGAAGCTTTTAAAATTCTCTCTAGAATTTTCAAAATCCATGTCCACATGTTTACAATTTCACGTCAAAAAATGGCTAAAATTCCAGTTGAAATTTTTTCAAAGTCCCTGAAAAATTTTCCAATTTTTGTCCCAATTCTTCCCATTCCCATTGAAACTTTTCAAATCCCTCTCAAAATTGTTGAAATTCTGTTGAAGCTTTTAAAATTCTCTCTAGAATTTTCAAAATCCATGTCCACATGTTTACAATTTCACGTCAAAAAATGGCTAAAATTCCAGTTGAAATTTTTTCAAAGTCCCTTAAAAATTTTCCAATTTTTGTCCCAATTCTTCCCATTCCCATTGAAACTTTTCAAATCCCTCTCAAAATTGTTGAAATTCTGTTGAAGCTTTTAAAATTCTCTCTAGAATTTTCAAAATCCACTTCATCATGTTTACAATTTCACGTCAAAAAATTGCTAAAATTCCAGTTGAAATTTTTTCAAAGTCCCTTAAAAATTTTCCAATTTTTGTCCCAATTCTTCCCATTCCCATTGAAACTTTTCAAATCCCTCTCAAAATTGTTGAAATTCTCTTGAAGCTTTTAAAATTCTCTCTAGAATTTTCAAAATCCATGTCCACATGTTTACAATTTCACGTCAAAAAATGGCTAAAATTCCAGTTGAAATTTTTTCAAAGTCCCTGAAAAATTTTCCAATTTTTGTCCCAATTCTTCCCATTCCCATTGAAACTTTTCCAATCCCTCTCAAAATTGTGGAAATTCTGTTGAAGCTTTTAAAATTCTCTCTAGAATTTTCAAAATCCATGTCCACATGTTTACAATTTCACGTCAAAAAATGGCTAAAATTCCAGTTGAAATTTTTTCAAAGTCCCTTAAAAATTTTCCAATTTTTGTCCCAATTCTTCCCATTCCCATTGAAACTTTTCAAATCCCTCTCAAAATTGTGGAAATTCTGTTGAAGCTTTTAAAATTCTCTCTAGAATTTTCAAAATCCATGTCCACATGTTTACAATTTCACGTCAAAAAATTGCTAAAATTCCAGTTGAAATTTTTTCAAAGTCCCTTAAAAATTTTCCAATTTTTGTCCCAATTCTTCCCATTCCCATTGAAACTTTTCCAATCCCTCTCAAAATTGTTGAAATTCTCTTGAAGCTTTTAAAATTCTCTCTAGAATTTTCAAAATCCATGTCCACATGTTTACAATTTCACGTCAAAAAATGGCTAAAATTCCAGTTGAAATTTTTTCAAAGTCCCTTAAAAATTTTCCAATTTTTGTCCCAATTCTTCCCATTCCCATTGAAACTTTTCAAATCCCTCTCAAAATTGTTGAAATTCTCTTGAAGCTTTTAAAATTCTCTCTAGAATTTTCAAAATCCATGTCCACATGTTTACAATTTCACGTCAAAAAATTGCTAAAATTCCAGTTGAAATTTTTTCAAAGTCTCTGAAAAATTTTCCAATTTTTGCCCCAATTCTTCCCATTCCCATTGAAACTTTTCAAATCCCTCTCAAAATTGTTGAAATTCTGTTGAAGCTTTTAAAATTCTCTCTAGAATTTTCAAAATCCATGTCCACATGTTTACAATTTCACATAAAAAAATTGCTAAAATTCCAGTTAAAATTTTTTCAAAGTCCCTTAAAAATTTTCCAATTTTTGTCCCAATTCTTCCCATTCCCATTGAAACTTTTCAAATCCCTCTCAAAATTGTGGAAATTCTGTTGAAGCTTTTAAAATTCTCTCTAGAATTTTCAAAATCCATGTCCACATGTTTACAATTTCACATAAAAAAATGGCTAAAATTCCAGTTGAAATTTTTTCTAAGTCCCTTAAAAATTTTCCAATTTTTGTCCCAATTCTTCCCATTCCCATTGAAACTTTTCAAATCCCTCTCAAAATTGTTGAAATTCTCTTGAAGCTTTTAAAATTCTCTCTAGAATTTTCAAAATCCATGTCCACATGTTTACAATTTCACGTCAAAAAATGGCTAAAATTCCAGTTGAAATTTTTTCAAAGTCCCTTAAAAATTTTCCAATTTTTGTCCCAATTCTTCCCATTCCCATTGAAACTTTTCAAATCCCTCTCAAAATTGTTGAAATTCTGTTGAAGCTTTTAAAATTCTCTCTAGAATTTTCAAAATCCATGTCCACATGTTTACAATTTCACGTCAAAAAATGGCTAAAATTCCAGTTGAAATTTTTTCAAAGTCCCTTAAAAATTTTCCAATTTTTGTCCCAATTCTTCCCATTCCCATTGAAACTTTTCAAATCCCTCTCAAAATTGTTGAAATTCTGTTGAAGCTTTTAAAATTCTCTCTAGAATTTTCAAAATCCATGTCCACATGTTTACAATTTCACGTCAAAAAATGGCTAAAATTCCAGTTGAAATTTTTTCAAAGTCCCTTAAAAATTTTCCAATTTTTGTCCCAATTCTTCCCATTCCCATTGAAACTTTTCAAATCCCTCCCAAAATTGTTGAAATTCTGTTGAAGCTTTTAAAATTCTCTCTAGAATTTTCAAAATCCATGTCCACATGTTTACAATTTCACATAAAAAAATGGCTAAAATTCCAGTTGCAATTTTTTCAAAGTCCCTTAAAAATTTTCCAATTTTTGTCCCAATTCTTCCCATTCCCATTGAAACTTTTCAAATCCCTCTCAAAATTGTTGAAATTCTCTTGAAGCTTTTAAAATTCTCTCTAGAATTTTCAAAATCCATGTCCACATGTTTACAATTTCACGTAAAAAAATGGCTAAAATTCCAGTTGAAATTTTTTCAAAGTCCCTGAAAAATTTTCCAATTTTTGTCCCAATTCTTCCCATTCCCATTGAAACTTTTCAAATCCCTCTCAAAATTGTGGAAATTCTGTTGAAGCTTTTAAAATTCTCTCTAGAATTTTCAAAATCCATGTCCACATGTTTACAATTTCACGTCAAATAATGGCTAAAATTCCAGTTGAAATTTTTTCAAAGTCCCTTAAAAATTTTCCAATTTTTGTCCCAATTCTTCCCATTCCCATTGAAACTTTTCAAATCCCTCTCAAAATTGTTGAAATTCTGTTGAAGCTTTTAAAATTCTCTCTAGAATTTTCAAAATCCACTTCATCATGTTTACAATTTCACGTCAAAAAATTGCTAAAATTCCAGTTGAAATTTTTTCAAAGTCCCTTAAAAATTTTCCAATTTTTGTCCCAATTCTTCCCATTCCCATTGAAACTTTTCCAATCCCTCTCAAAATTGTTGAAATTCTCTTGAAGCTTTTAAAATTCTCTCTAGAATTTTCAAAATCCATGTCCACATGTTTACAATTTCACGTCAAAAAATTGCTAAAATTCCAGTTGAAATGTTTTCAAAGTCCCTGAAAAATTTTCCAATTTTTGTCCCAATTCTTCCCATTCCCATTGAAACTTTTCAAATCCCTCTCAAAATTGTGGAAATTCTGTTGAAGCTTTTAAAATTCTCTCTAGAATTTTCAAAATCCATGTCCACATGTTTACAATTTCACATAAAAAAATGGCTAAAATTCCAGTTGAAATTTTTTCAAAGTCCCTTAAAAATTTTCCAATTTTTGTCCCAATTCTTCCCATTCCCATTGAAACTTTTCAAATCCCTCTCAAAATTGTGGAAATTCTGTTGAAGCTTTTAAAATTCTCTCTAGAATTTTCAAAATCCATGTCCACATGTTTACAATTTCACGTCAAAAAATTGCTAAAATTCCAGTTGAAATTTTTTCAAAGTCCCTTAAAAATTTTCCAATTTTTGTCCCAATTCTTCCCATTCCCATTGAAACTTTTCAAATCCCTCTCAAAATTGTTGAAATTCTGTTGAAGCTTTTAAAATTCTCTCTAGAATTTTCAAAATCCATGTCCACATGTTTACAATTTCACGTCAAAAAATGGCTAAAATTCCAGTTGAAATTTTTTCAAAGTCCCTTAAAAATTTTCCAATTTTTGTCCCAATTCTTCCCATTCCCATTGAAACTTTTCAAATCCCTCTCAAAATTGTTGAAATTCTCTTGAAGCTTTTAAAATTCTCTCTAGAATTTTCAAAATCCATGTCCACATGTTTACAATTTCACGTCAAAAAATTGCTAAAATTCCAGTTGAAATTTTTTCAAAGTCTCTGAAAAATTTTCCAATTTTTGCCCCAATTCTTCCCATTCCCATTGAAACTTTTCAAATCCCTCTCAAAATTGTTGAAATTCTGTTGAAGCTTTTAAAATTCTCTCTAGAATTTTCAAAATCCATGTCCACATGTTTACAATTTCACATAAAAAAATTGCTAAAATTCCAGTTAAAATTTTTTCAAAGTCCCTTAAAAATTTTCCAATTTTTGTCCCAATTCTTCCCATTCCCATTGAAACTTTTCAAATCCCTCTCAAAATTGTGGAAATTCTGTTGAAGCTTTTAAAATTCTCTCTAGAATTTTCAAAATCCATGTCCACATGTTTACAATTTCACATAAAAAAATGGCTAAAATTCCAGTTGAAATTTTTTCTAAGTCCCTTAAAAATTTTCCAATTTTTGTCCCAATTCTTCCCATTCCCATTGAAACTTTTCAAATCCCTCTCAAAATTGTTGAAATTCTCTTGAAGCTTTTAAAATTCTCTCTAGAATTTTCAAAATCCATGTCCACATGTTTACAATTTCACGTCAAAAAATGGCTAAAATTCCAGTTGAAATTTTTTCAAAGTCCCTTAAAAATTTTCCAATTTTTGTCCCAATTCTTCCCATTCCCATTGAAACTTTTCAAATCCCTCTCAAAATTGTTGAAATTCTGTTGAAGCTTTTAAAATTCTCTCTAGAATTTTCAAAATCCATGTCCACATGTTTACAATTTCACATAAAAAAATGGCTAAAATTCCAGTTGAAATTTTTTCTAAGTCCCTTAAAAATTTTCCAATTTTTGTCCCAATTCTTCCCATTCCCATTGAAACTTTTCAAATCCCTCTCAAAATTGTTGAAATTCTGTTGAAGCTTTTAAAATTCTCTCTAGAATTTTCAAAATCCATGTCCACATGTTTACAATTTCACATAAAAAAATGGCTAAAATTCCAGTTGAAATTTTTTCTAAGTCCCTTAAAAATTTTCCAATTTTTGTCCCAATTCTTCCCATTCCCATTGAAACTTTTCAAATCCCTCTCAAAATTGTTGAAATTCTCTTGAAGCTTTTAAAATTCTCTCTAGAATTTTCAAAATCCATGTCCACATGTTTACAATTTCACGTCAAAAAATGGCTAAAATTCCAGTTGAAATTTTTTCAAAGTCCCTTAAAAATTTTCCAATTTTTGTCCCAATTCTTCCCATTCCCATTGAAACTTTTCAAATCCCTCTCAAAATTGTTGAAATTCTGTTGAAGCTTTTAAAATTCTCTCTAGAATTTTCAAAATCCATGTCCACATGTTTACAATTTCACGTCAAAAAATGGCTAAAATTCCAGTTGAAATTTTTTCAAAGTCCCTTAAAAATTTTCCAATTTTTGTCCCAATTCTTCCCATTCCCATTGAAACTTTTCAAATCCCTCTCAAAATTGTTGAAATTCTGTTGAAGCTTTTAAAATTCTCTCTAGAATTTTCAAAATCCACTTCATCATGTTTACAATTTCACGTCAAAAAATGGCTAAAATTCCAGTTGAAATTTTTTCAAAGTCCCTTAAAAATTTTCCAATTTTTGTCCCAATTCTTCCCATTCCCATTGAAACTTTTCAAATCCCTCCCAAAATTGTTGAAATTCTGTTGAAGCTTTTAAAATTCTCTCTAGAATTTTCAAAATCCACTTCATCATGTTTACAATTTCACGTCAAAAAATGGCTAAAATTCCAGTTGAAATTTTTTCAAAGTCCCTTAAAAATTTTCCAATTTTTGTCCCAAATTCTTCCCATTCCCATTGAAACTTTTCAAATCCCTCTCAAAATTGTTGAAATTCTCTTGAAGCTTTTAAAATTCTCTCTAGAATTTTCAAAATCCATGTCCACATGTTTACAATTTCACGTCAAAAAATGGCTAAAATTCCAGTTGAAATTTTTTCAAAGTCCCTTAAAAATTTTCCAATTTTTGTCCCAATTCTTCCCATTCCCATTGAAACTTTTCCAATCCCTCTCAAAATTGTTGAAATTCTCTTGAAGCTTTTAAAATTCTCTCTAGAATTTTCAAAATCCATGGCCACATGTTTACAATTTCACGTCAAAAAATGGCTAAAATTCCAGTTGAAATTTTTTCAAAGTCCCTTAAAAATTTTCCAATTTTTGTCCCAATTCTTCCCATTCCCATTGAAACTTTTCAAATCCCTCTCAAAATTGTGGAAATTCTGTTGAAGCTTTTAAAATTCTCTCTAGAATTTTCAAAATCCACTTCATCATGTTTACAATTTCACGTCAAAAAATGGCTAAACTGCCAGTTGAAATTTTTTCAAAGTCCCTTAAAAATTTTCCAATTTTTGTCCCAATTCTTCCCATTCCCATTGAATCTTTTCAAATCCCTCTCAAAATTGTGGAAATTCTGTTGAAGCTTTTAAAATTCTCTCTAGAATTTTCAAAATCCATGTCCACATGTTTACAATTTCACGTCAAAAAATGGCTAAAATGCCAGTTGAAATTTTTTCAAAGTCCCTTAAAAATTTTCCAATTTTTGTCCCAATTCTTCCCATTCCCATTGAAACTTTTCAAATCCCTCTCAAAATTGTGGAAATTCTGTTGAAGCTTTTAAAATTCTCTCTAGAATTTTCAAAATCCATGTCCACATGTTTACAATTTCACGTCAAAAAATTGCTAAAATTCCAGTTGAAATTTTTTCAAAGTCCCTGAAAAATTTTCCAATTTTTGTCCCAATTCTTCCCATTCCCATTGAAACTTTTCAAATCCCTCTCAAAATTGTTGAAATTCTCTTGAAGCTTTTAAAATTCTCTCTAGAATTTTCAAAATCCATGTCCACATGTTTACTATTTCATGTCAAAAAATTGCTAAAATTCCAGTTGAAATTTTTTCTAAGTCCGTTAAAAATTTTCCAATTTTTGTCCCAATTCTTCCCATTCCCATTGAAACTTTTCAAATCCCTCTCAAAATTGTTGAAATTCTGTTGAAGCTTTTAAAATTCTCTCTAGAATTTTCAAAATCCATGTCCACATGTTTACAATTTCACGTCAAAAAATGGCTAAAATTCCAGTTGAAATTTTTTCAAAGTCCCTTAAAAATTTTCCAATTTTTGTCCCAATTCTTCCCATTCCCATTGAAACTTTTCAAATCCCTCTCAAAATTGTTGAAATTCTGTTGAAGCTTTTAAAATTCTCTCTAGAATTTTCAAAATCCATGTCCACATGTTTACAATTTCACGTCAAAAAATGGCTAAAATTCCAGTTGAAATTTTTACAAAGTCCCTTAAAAATTTTCCAATTTTTGTCCCAATTCTTCCCATTCCCATTGAAACTTTTCAAATCCCTCCCAAAATTGTTGAAATTCTGTTGAAGCTTTTAAAATTCTCTCTAGAATTTTCAAAATCCACTTCATCATGTTTACAATTTCACGTCAAAAAATGGCTAAAATTCCAGTTGAAATTTTTTCAAAGTCCCTTAAAAATTTTCCAATTTTTGTCCCAATTCTTCCCATTCCCATTGAAACTTTTCAAATCCCTCTCAAAATTGTTGAAATTCTCTTGAAGCTTTTAAAATTCTCTCTAGAATTTTCAAAATCCATGTCCACATGTTTACAATTTCACGTAAAAAAATGGCTAAAATTCCAGTTGAAATTTTTTCAAAGTCCCTGAAAAATTTTCCAATTTTTGTCCCAATTCTTCCCATTCCCATTGAAACTTTTCAAATCCCTCTCAAAATTGTGGAAATTCTGTTGAAGCTTTTAAAATTCTCTCTAGAATTTTCAAAATCCATGTCCACATGTTTACAATTTCACGTCAAAAAATGGCTAAAATTCCAGTTGAAATTTTTTCAAAGTCCCTTAAAAATTTTCCAATTTTTGTCCCAATTCTTCCCATTCCCATTGAAACTTTTCAAATCCCTCTCAAAATTGTTGAAATTCTGTTGAAGCTTTTAAAATTCTCTCTAGAATTTTCAAAATCCACTTCATCATGTTTACAATTTCACGTCAAAAAATTGCTAAAATTCCAGTTGAAATTTTTTCAAAGTCCCTTAAAAATTTTCCAATTTTTGTCCCAATTCTTCCCATTCCCATTGAAACTTTTCCAATCCCTCTCAAAATTGTTGAAATTCTCTTGAAGCTTTTAAAATTCTCTCTAGAATTTTCAAAATCCATGTCCACATGTTTACAATTTCACGTCAAAAAATGGCTAAAATTCCAGTTGAAATTTTTTCAAAGTCCCTGAAAAATTTTCCAATTTTTGTCCCAATTCTTCCCATTCCCATTGAAACTTTTCAAATCCCTCTCAAAATTGTGGAAATTCTGTTGAAGCTTTTAAAATTCTCTCTAGAATTTTCAAAATCCATGTCCACATGTTTACAATTTCACATAAAAAAATGGCTAAAATTCCAGTTGAAATTTTTTCAAAGTCCCTTAAAAATTTTCCAATTTTTGTCCCAATTCTTCCCATTCCCATTGAAACTTTTCAAATCCCTCTCAAAATTGTGGAAATTCTGTTGAAGCTTTTAAAATTCTCTCTAGAATTTTCAAAATCCATGTCCACATGTTTACAATTTCACGTCAAAAAATTGCTAAAATTCCAGTTGAAATTTTTTCAAAGTCCCTTAAAAATTATTTTTGTCCCAATTCTTCCCATTCCCATTGAAACTTTTCAAATCCCTCTCAAAATTGTTGAAATTCTGTTGAAGCTTTTAAAATTCTCTCTAGAATTTTCAAATCCATGTCCACATGTTTACAATTTCACGTCAAAAAATGGCTAAAATTCCAGTTGAAATTTTTTCAAAGTCCCTTAAAAATTTTCCAATTTTTGTCCCAATTCTTCCCATTCCCATTGAAACTTTTCAAATCCCTCTCAAAATTGTTGAAATTCTCTTGAAGCTTTTAAAATTCTCTCTAGAATTTTCAAAATCCATGTCCACATGTTTACAATTTCACGTCAAAAAATTGCTAAAATTCCAGTTGAAATTTTTTCAAAGTCTCTGAAAAATTTTCCAATTTTTGCCCCAATTCTTCCCATTCCCATTGAAACTTTTCAAATCCCTCTCAAAATTGTTGAAATTCTGTTGAAGCTTTTAAAATTCTCTCTAGAATTTTCAAAATCCATGTCCACATGTTTACAATTTCACATAAAAAAATTGCTAAAATTCCAGTTAAAATTTTTTCAAAGTCCCTTAAAAAATTTCCAATTTTTGTCCCAATTCTTCCCATTCCCATTGAAACTTTTCAAATCCCTCTCAAAATTGTTGAAATTCTGTTGAAGCTTTTAAAATTCTCTCTAGAATTTTCAAAATCCATGTCCACATGTTTACAATTTCACGTCAAAAAATTGCTAAAATTCCAGTTGAAATTTTTTCTAAGTCCCTTAAAAATTTTCCAATTTTTGTCCCAATTCTTCCCATTCCCATTGAAACTTTTCAAATCCCTCTCAAAATTGTTGAAATTCTCTTGAAGCTTTTAAAATTCTCTCTAGAATTTTCAAAATCCATGTCCACATGTTTACAATTTCACGTCAAAAAATGGCTAAAATTCCAGTTGAAATTTTTTCAAAGTCCCTTAAAAATTTTCCAATTTTTGTCCCAATTCTTCCCATTCCCATTGAAACTTTTCAAATCCCTCTCAAAATTGTTGAAATTCTGTTGAAGCTTTTAAAATTCTCTCTAGAATTTTCAAAATCCATGTCCACATGTTTACAATTTCACATAAAAAAATGGCTAAAATTCCAGTTGAAATTTTTTCTAAGTCCCTTAAAAATTTTCCAATTTTTGTCCCAATTCTTCCCATTCCCATTGAAACTTTTCAAATCCCTCTCAAAATTGTTGAAATTCTCTTGAAGCTTTTAAAATTCTCTCTAGAATTTTCAAAATCCATGTCCACATGTTTACAATTTCACGTCAAAAAATGGCTAAAATTCCAGTTGAAATTTTTTCAAAGTCCCTTAAAAATTTTCCAATTTTTGTCCCAATTCTTCCCATTCCCATTGAAACTTTTCAAATCCCTCTCAAAATTGTTGAAATTCTGTTGAAGCTTTTAAAATTCTCTCTAGAATTTTTCAAAATCCATGTCCACATGTTTACAATTTCACGTCAAAAAATGGCTAAAATTCCAGTTGAAATTTTTTCAAAGTCCCTTAAAAATTTTCCAATTTTTGTCCCAATTCTTCCCATTCCCATTGAAACTTTTCAAATCCCTCTCAAAATTGTTGAAATTCTGTTGAAGCTTTTAAAATTCTCTCTAGAATTTTCAAAATCCATGTCCACATGTTTACAATTTCACGTCAAAAAATGGCTAAAATTCCAGTTGAAATTTTTTCAAAGTCCCTTAAAAATTTTCCAATTTTTGTCCCAATTCTTCCCATTCCCATTGAAACTTTTCAAATCCCTCCCAAAATTGTTGAAATTCTGTTGAAGCTTTTAAAATTCTCTCTAGAATTTTCAAAATCCACTTCATCATGTTTACAATTTCACGTCAAAAAATGGCTAAAATTCCAGTTGAAATTTTTTCAAAGTCCCTTAAAATTTTCCAATTTTTGTCCCAATTCTTCCCATTCCCATTGAAACTTTTCAAATCCCTCTCAAAATTGTTGAAATTCTCTTGAAGCTTTTAAAATTCTCTCTAGAATTTTCAAAATCCATGTCCACATGTTTACAATTTCACGTCAAAAAATGGCTAAAATTCCAGTTGAAATTTTTTCAAAGTCCCTTAAAAATTTTCCAATTTTTGTCCCAATTCTTCCCATTCCCATTGAAACTTTTCCAATCCCTCTCAAAATTGTTGAAATTCTCTTGAAGCTTTTAAAATTCTCTCTAGAATTTTCAAAATCCATGGCCACATGTTTACAATTTCACGTCAAAAATGGCTAAAATTCCAGTTGAAATTTTTTCAAAGTCCCTGAAAAATTTTCCAATTTTTGTCCCAATTCTTCCCATTCCCATTGAAACTTTTCAAATCCCTCTCAAAATTGTGGAAATTCTGTTGAAGCTTTTAAAATTCTCTCTAGAATTTTCAAAATCCATGTCCACATGTTTACAATTTCACATAAAAAAATGGCTAAAATTCCAGTTGAAATTTTTTCAAAGTCCCTTAAAAATTTTCCAATTTTTGTCCCAATTCTTCCCATTCCCATTGAAACTTTTCAAATCCCTCTCAAAATTGTGGAAATTCTGTTGAAGCTTTTAAAATTCTCTCTAGAATTTTCAAAATCCATGTCCACATGTTTACAATTTCACGTCAAAAAATTGCTAAAATTCCAGTTGAAATTTTTTCTAAGTCCCTTAAAAATTTTCCAATTTTTGCCCCAATTCTTCCCATTCCCATTGAAACTTTTCAAATCCCTCTCAAAATTGTGGAAATTCTGTTGAAGCTTTTAAAATTCTCTCTAGAATTTTCAAAATCCATGTCCACATGTTTACAATTTCACGTCAAAAAATGGCTAAAATTCCAGTTGAAATTTTTTTCAAAGTCCCTGAAAAATTTTCCAATTTTTGTCCCAATTCTTCCCATTCCCATTGAAACTTTTCAAATCCCTCTCAAAATTGTTGAAATTCTCTTGAAGCTTTTAAAATTCTCTCTAGAATTTTCAAAATCCATGTCCACATGTTTACAATTTCACGTCAAAAAATTGCTAAAATTCCAGTTGAAATTTTTTCAAAGTCTCTGAAAAATTTTCCAATTTTTGCCCCAATTCTTCCCATTCCCATTGAAACTTTTCAAATCCCTCTCAAAATTGTTGAAATTCTGTTGAAGCTTTTAAAATTCTCTCTAGAATTTTCAAAATCCATGTCCACATGTTTACAATTTCACATAAAAAAATTGCTAAAATTCCAGTTAAAATTTTTTCAAAGTCCCTTAAAAATTTTCCAATTTTTGTCCCAATTCTTCCCATTCCCATTGAAACTTTTCAAATCCCTCTCAAAATTGTTGAAATTCTGTTGAAGCTTTTAAAATTCTCTCTAGAATTTTCAAAATCCATGTCCACATGTTTACAATTTCACATAAAAAAATGGCTAAAATTC